>NC_048222.1:25252616-25535959 GCF_002007445.2 Ailuropoda melanoleuca | reverse complement strand
GTTCCCAGAATTGAAACAGTGGCCCATAGGCCCTGCTTCCTCAATGTCCTCCCCACCCCATTTTGAGTAATTCTCTTAGAAATACTTCCCTTTTGGAATTTCCTTTTACAGGTGCAGTTCCCCCAGGCCCTCCTAACACCTCCCTGACTGTTTTCAAGTTTGGTTTGGTTCTGCCTACCTAGTCTATTAGGCCTAGGCGCTACCCATTCCGGGGTGTGCTGACTTCTGATTGACCTACCTCCACCCCTGGGGGTAGGGTGGATGAAAGGCATGAGGGAAGGCTTCCTGGTAGAGGTAATGCCTCAGCTTTGTCAAAGGTAGAGCAAAGGCACAGAGGCTTGAGATCTGTGAAATGTCTGCAGGAATGCAGGTGTGATGCGGTGGGAGCACAGGATGCCTTTTGGGGAGACTAGGGCAGGTCCTAAAGGGGCAGACAGAAGCCAGGCTGTGGACCTTCCTGGAGGCTTTTTGGGCTTTTCCTCGTTTGGGGCCCAGCATCCCCACGTGCCAAACGCAAGGGAGGCTGGACCATCGGGTATCAAAGGGTTCCCAGGAGCCCTGGATTTCGCAGAGGTGCCTTTTTAAAATTCAGATGTCCTTCAACAGTCCCACAATATCTTTTATAGCTGGTTTGTCCAAATTAGGACAAAACAAAATCAGTGCCTATATATGCAACAGAAATATACAAAAAATAATCACAACCCTGAAACCTAGATGTAGATGTTCATTATCCTATTCCCTTACTTTTCTATGCATTTGAAAAGTTTTATAACATAATGTCCAAAATAATTACATCATTACGTCTTTGCAATTGTGTCTATATATGCAAAAGAAGAGGGACATTTCCAAATCATGCTACTGAGCCCTGTCCTGTTCAGTATTGTCACCAACCATTTGGACAATAATGTAGGAAGGATGTCTATTGTATTTCTCGGTTGATGAGCCGGAAGGAATAACGAATGTATTAGGAAATGAAAAGTGTTAGAATTATGTGCCAGGACAGTTCTGATTTTTTTCTTTTAACTCTGTTAACTCTTGTGTATTTCAGGGGTTCTGTGTGAGTTTATTTGAAAACTGATTCTCATGCTAAGACCAGTTTGAAAGCCAGGAGCCTAGATGGCCTCCCCGAACTCTTGCAGTGGCTTTGACTTTGTCATTGTGACATCATCCTGACATGGGGATCTGAGCTGTCCGTACTTGTCTTTAAAAGAAGATTAGAAGTTGACACTCTTGCTTTATTTCGACAGTTCAGCAGAAACTCCAGCAGAGGGTGGAGAGCTTTGCCCTCATGGTTTGTGGAGCAAAAGGCCCTGTGAAACGAACCCTGAATCCGATGATGTAGGTGGAAAAATAGAAGTTCACACCACAACTGTGGGAGCAAGAGGAGGGAGCAATTCTGTCATTCATCCATTTAAAACTTGTTTTTAATTAATCAACTTTATTTTTAGAGCAGTTTTAAGGCAGGTCACAGTAAAACTGAGCAGAAAGTACGGAGAATCCCCCCATATCCCTTTTCCCACCCAACGCACCACTCCCCCCACTATCAACATCTTGGACCAGAGAGGTACGTGAAACTGCTCGATTCATCATCATCACCCAAAGTCCAGGGGTTACATTTAAGGTTCACTCTTGGTGTTGTGTGTTCTAGGAATTTTGACAAATGTAGAATGACAGGTACCCACCATTGTGATATCTTACAAAACAGTTTCACTGCCCTAAAAATCCTCTGCTCTGCCTATTCCTTTTTCCCTCCCTACTAACCCCTGGCAACCACTGATCTTTTTTACTGTCTTCATAGTTTTGCTTTTCCAGAATGTCATCAGTTGGAATCATACATATGTGGCTTGTTTCACTCAGTATTATGCACTTAGGCTTCCTTCCTCCATGTCTGTACATGGCTCAAAAACTCATTTGTTTTTTAACACTGAATAATATTCCATTGTCTGGATGGACCGGTGTCTTGAACTACTCATCTGTGGAAGGACTTCTTGATTGCATATAAGTTTTGACAACTATGAATCAAGTTGCTATAAACATCCATGTGCAGGTTTTCATGTAGACAGAAGTTTTCAATTCACTTGGGTAAAAATACCAAGGAGCACGATCGCTGAATCGCATGGAAGGAGTATGTTTAGTTGTACAAGAAACTGACGAACCATCTTCCTAAGCGGCCGCACTGTTTTGCAGTCCCAGCAGCAATGGATGGAAGTTCCCATTGCTCCCCATTCTCACCGGCATTTGGTGTCCTTAGTGCTTTGGATTTGGGACGTTCTCAGGTGTGTCCTGGTATCTCATTGTTTTAATTGTAATTCCCTAATGACATAGGATGCTGAATACCTTTTCTTAGGTTTTTTAAAAAGAGAGGAATATCTTTTCATATGTTCACATATCTTCTTGGTGAGATGTCTGTTCTGATCTTTTGCCCATTCTTTTATTCGATTGTTTCTGTCATCATGGTTGAGTTTTAAGGGTTCTTTGTGTATTTTGGACAACGGTTCTATATCAGGTGTGTCTTTTGCAAACATTTTCTCCCAGGCTGTGGTTTGTCTTCTCATTCTCTTGACATCATCTTTCCCAGAGCAGAAGTTTTTAATTTTACTGAAGTCCAACTCGTCAATGATTCCTTTCATGGATTGTGCCTTTGGTGTTTTCTCTAGAAAGTCATCTAGATTTTCTTCTATGTTGTTTTTTTAGGAGTTTTATAGTTCTGTGTTTTATATTTATGTCTGTGACCCATTTTGAGTTAACTTTTATGAAGGGTATAAAGTCTGTGTCTGGATTCTTTGTGTGTGTGTGTGTGTGTACTGTTCCAGTACCATTTGTCGAAAAGACCACCTTTGCTCTATTGTGTTGCCTTTGCTCTTTTGCAAAGATCAGTTCCCTATATTAATGTGGGTCTATTTCCGGACTCCCTGTTCCGTTCTATTGACCTATTTGTCTGTTCTTGCACCAATACCACGCTGTCTTGATTACTGTAGCTTTATCGAAAGTGGAAGTAGGATGGCATCGGTCCTCCATCTTTGTTCTCCTTCAACATTGAGTTGGCTATTCTGGGTCTTTTGCTTCTCCATATAAGATTTAGAATCAGTCTGTTGCTATCCACATAACTCATTAGCTTTATACCTAAATGTTTCATTTTCTTTAGTGCTAACGTAAATGGTAATATTTTTAATTCAAAACTCTATTTTTTCATTGCTGGTATTATAGGAAAGTGATTGACCTTTATATATTAATCTTGTTATCTTGCAACTGTGCTACAACAATCATTTATTTCTTAGTGAAAAAGTTCTAGGAATTTTTTTTTGGTCAATTCTTTAAAATTTTCTACATAGATGACTATGTCATCTGTGAACAAAGACAGTTTTATTTCTTCTTTCTCCATGTGTCCATCTTTTATTTCCTCTTTGTTTTTCATTGCATTAGCTAGGACTCAGTATAATGCTTACTTTGAATTTAATTTGCTCTTCTTTTTCTAGTCTCCTATGATGGAAAATTACTGATTTTAAGTCTTTCATCTGTTCTAATGTATTCATTCAATGCTGTACATTTGCTTCTAAGCACTACTTCTGCATCCCGCAAATTATGATGAGTTATATTTTCATTTTCACTTAAATTGAGTCATTTTAAAATTTCCCTTGAGATTTCTTCTTTGATCCATGTGTTATTAGGAGGGATGTTGTTTTGGGGATTTCCCGGCTATATTCTGTTAGTGATTTCTATTTTAATTCTATTATGTACTGAGACCACACAGTGTATGATTTATATTCTCTTAAATTTGATAAAGTCTGTTTTATGGCCCAGGATGTGGTCTATCTTGTTGAATGTCTGTGTGAGCCTGAGAAGAATGTATAGTCTACTGTTGTTGGATGAAGTAGACTGTAGATGTCCGTTGTATCCAGTTGGTTGATGGTTGAGTTGTTGAGTTCAATTATGTCCTCACTGACTTTCTGCCTGCTGGATCTGTCCATTTCTGTCAGAGGGGCGTTTCAGTTTCTGACTATAATAATGACGTCTCTTCTTCCCTACAGTTCTATCAGCTTTAGCTTTATGTATTTTCATGCTCTGTTGTTAGGCACATACACATTAAGCCTTGTTATATTTTCTTGGAGTATTGGTCCCTTTATCAGTTTGCAATGCCCCTCTTTTTCCCTGTTAACGCTCCCTGCCAAGTATCTCCTGTCTGAAATTAATATAGTTATTACTGCTTTCCTTTGATTCATGTCAGCATGGTACATCTTTCTCCTTCCCTGTACTTTTAATCTGTATGTGTCTTTATATTTAAGTGGGTTTCTTGTAGATAACACATAGCTCGGCCTTATTTTTTGACCCACTTTCACAATCTGTCTTTTAATTGCCATATTTAGTCCATTGACACTTAAGGTGATCATTGATAGAGTTGGATTAATATCTATGTATCTGTTCCTGTTTTCTATTTGCTGCCCTTTTTCTTTGTTCCTATTTTTGTCTTCCACACTTCTTCTGCCTTTTGTGCATTTTACATGGTTCCATTTTCTCTTTTCCTAGCATATCAATGTACCTCTTTTTTTTTTTTAACTTTCTTTAGTGGTTGTCAAAGAGTTTATGATATACATTTTCAACTAATCCAAGGCTACTTACAAATAATACTACCTTACTTCACTGGTGATGTTAGTACAATAACAAATAACAAAATATTTCTAATTCCTCCACACCCCTGTGTCATTCATTTCACTTGCACATAAGCATATTATATAGGTAATCAAATACACTGCTGTTGTTACTATCTTGAACAAACTGTTACCTGTTAGATTAATTAAGAATAAGAAAAAAGGCGTGCCTGGGTGGCTCAGTTGGTTAAGCATCTGACTCTTGGTTTTGGCTCAGGTTGTGATCTCTGGATCATGAGTCAAGCCCTGCATCAGGCTCTGTGCTCTGAATGGAGTCTGCTCGAGATTCTCTCTCCCTTTCCCTCTGCCCCTCCCCTCCTCAAGTACATAAATATATCTTTTAAAAAGTAAGAAAAAAGTTTTCCTTTTCCTTTTACTTATTCATTCCCCTATGCTCTTCTCTTTATGGAATTCTGAGTTTCTGAGCAATATCAGGTTCCTTCTCCCTGAAAAACTACTTTTGATGTTTTTTAAGGCAGATCTCCTGGCAACAAATTCCCTCAATGTTTCTCTGGAAAAAGTCTCTACTTCTCATTCACTTTTGAAGGGTAATTTTGCAGGGGACAGAATTCTAGGTTGGTGGATTGATTTCTCTCAGCATTTTGAGTAGTTTATTCACTCTCTCCTTTCCCAGTTTCTGTGAAGTTGGGTGTGATTTTTATCTTTTGTCCACTGTAGGTAACATTTTCACCTGGCTTCTTTCAAGAGGTTTTTTTTTTCCTTTAATTTTCTAAGTTTGAATATGATAGGCCTGAGTTTAACTTTTTTTTTTTTTTTTTTTTTTAGCATTTATACTGTTGGGTGTTTTCTGAGCTTCCTGGATCTGTGGTTTATTTAGTGTCTGACATTAATTTGAGGAAATTCTCCATCAGTATTGCCTCAAATATTTCCTCTTTTCCCACCTCTCCCCCTTCTTCTGGGTGTTCCCACTGTGTGTATATTATACTTTTTATAGTTTTCCCACAGTTCTTGCATATTCTGTTCTTTTTTTTTTTTCAGTCTTTTTTCTCTTTGTTTTTTGGTCCATTTTTCATTTCTGTTATAGTGTTTTTGTTTTTTAAAAAGATTTTATTTATTTATGGGGGTGGGAGCAGGGACAAGCAGACTCCGCACTGAGTGTGAAGCCTGATGCAGGGCTTGATCTCATGACCCTGAGATCATGACCTGAGGCAAAACCAAGAGTCAGACGCTTAACCGACTGAGCCACCCAGGTGCTCCTTCTGATACACTGTTTTTGATCTGTACCATTTCTTTTTGGTTCTTTCATAGAATAGCCATCTCTGTGCTTACATTGTTCATCTGTTCTTTGATGCTGTCTACTTTTCCAGTTAAGCCTTGAACATATTAACCAATTAAAAAAATTCCTGGTCTGATAAGTCCAACATCCCTGTTGTATCTGACCCTGGCTCTGATGCTTGCTTACTCTCTTCAAACTGATTTTTACCTTTTAGTATGTCTTGTAATTTTTTTGAAAGATGGAATGATGTACTGGGCAAAAGGAACTGCCGCGAACAGAGCTTTAGTAAAATAAGGCATGGAGGGGGAAGAAGCTTGCTACAGTCTTATGTTAAGGTCTCCGTCTTTTGGTCAGCTGGTGACCCTGGACCATGAACTTCACCAGTGCCTCTCAGGTCCTGCTCACTCCCTCCTTAGGTGGGACAGAATTACTGGAGGGGGCTGAAGACTGGTATTTCTTTTGACCCCTGTGGATGGCTAGAGGAAGCTGGAGTTGGGTATCTCCCTTTACCCAGGTAGGGTTAGGTTTTGATAAAATTCCAGTAGGTAGGTTAAGCTCAGGTAAAATGACTTCTCCTGGGGGTAGGCCTTGCAAAGAACAGCATGCTTTGTTGTATTTCAGAAGGGTTCTTTTCCTCGCACCTGCTGGAAATGTGAGGGGATTTGTCTTGGGTGTTCACTGGGAGGATCTGGTCGAGCTCATGGTGGTAAAACTCACAAAATTATGTTGCAGGGGCTTTGCAGGGCTCCAAACCCCTGGAGCTTGTAACTCTGAGCCACGTCCATATGGGGCCTCCAGCAATTCGTCAGTCCCAGTGCGGGTTTTCCTACCCTAGCACTGCCTCCTGCAGAAGTTTCTACTGTGGGTTTTTGCTCTAGTACGTTGTGATTCTCTGCATCTGCCTGTCTATCTCTTCAGTTTTCAGGGAAATGGTTTGCCCTATGACCTCATCTCTCTGATTGATCTGAGAGTTGTTGATTTTTCAGTTCATTCAGCTTTTTCCTTGTTAGGGCAGAGTAGCAACTTCCAAGATTTTTACGTGCTGGACTAGAAACCAGAAGTCTCATTTAACAAATATTTACTGAGGGCCTTCCAGGTGTTCAATGTTGGGAATCAGGGAAGGCAACATGGCGTCTGAGCTGAGTCATGAGAGGTGGGTAGGATTTCCATGGGCATCAGGGGGAGAGGCAGAGAGCTGACACATATCCAAAGGCCTGGCCATGCTGACATGCTGACGTGTTGGGAATAGTTAGTAGAGGTGCGATGTGCTGGTAGGCAGGGCGGCTCGGGGGATGGGATGGAATAAGAGGTGGAAAAGCAGGGGGGAGCCAGGAGCAAAGGACCTCAAATCTTAACCCACAGATTGAGATTTAGTCTATGGGCACTGGGGAGCCATGACAGGTTCATGAGGGAGGGGAGATATGACTTGTCTTTTAGAAAAAAAACAACTTTATTGTCAGCGGGAAGAACAGAAGGGTCCAGACCTTGGAGGTATTTAATGGGAGAGATGATGAGCTGAGTGGAGAAGGTTTGATAAACCGTCCTTCTAATTCAGTAGAGGCGGAGACTTCTGAAGATCTACACATGGTCAGGGTGACTTTCCCATTCCATGATATTAATAATACATTTTATGACAACCTCAGTAACAACACACACGAAAAGGTCACATGTTAGGTGCCAGCCCTTCCTTCAAGCACTTTCCATGCATTTGCACCATGCATCCCCATGACGACCCTATGAGGTGCGTTTCATCATTATCCCATTTTATAGATAAGAAAACTGAGGCATACTGTTAACTGGCTTGGCTTGCCCATGGCCCACAATGAGTGGGTGCCAGAGCATAACCCTGGCCAGTCTGGCTTCAGGGCTCATCTTTTCGGGCATTGCCAGTGTCCAGTTTTACGTAAAAACTTAGGGTTTCTTGTTCGTTGGACACGTTTTTAATCAGGTCCTTTTCTGTGCCAACCAGATTCCCACCACGAGATGCCTTGTTTGGAATGTTGTGGCTTTACTTTTGTGCATGCCCAGCAAGCTGTTTCAGCCTGGTGTCCTCAGGCTTTGGGGACCGTGGCTCATTATATACATTTTAGAGGGGCCAAGAGAGCCCTGAATGCAGTGCCCAGCCTGCCTAGATACTGGGGGCTGGGAAGGGTCACCCCTAACTGCCTCCCAAGCTCTACTCTCCACCAGCAAGGGGGAACAGAGAGTTGGTCACCAGCCCATCATCTCTGCAGCAGCGTGCTGCATGCTGGGCACGTAGAAAGTCTCCTAGATGTACGAGCGTATCCGTCTGCTCAGGCTGCCGTAACAAACCATCACAGACGGGGAAGCTCCAACAACTGACATCTATTTCTTGTGGTTATGGAGGTTGGAGCTCTTCGGTAAGGGTGCTGGCATGGTTGATTCCTGGTGAGAGCCCTCCTCCTGGCTCCCAGATGGCCACCTTCTCGCTGTGCCCCCATGTGGCAGAGACAGTAAGCAAACAAGCTCTCTGACGTCTCTTCTAATAAGGGCACTAACCCCACCATGAAGGCCCCCTCCTTAGGGCTCCATCCGACCCTGATCACCTCCCCAAAGCTCCAGCTCCAGACACATTCACTCTGCGGGTTAAAGCTTCAACATATGAATTTGGGGAGATTACCATTCAGTCCATAGCAGTTAGTTACTGACGTTTCATACCCACGTCATGGGAACAGAGGCTTAGAGTTTAAGCAACTTGCCCAAGGTCACACAGCTAGGAGGTGGCAGAGTTGGGATTCGCACTCAAATCTATCTGAATCTGAGACCCAGGCTGTTTTTGACTCCTTCACTGTCCACCAGTCCCTAGAAGTCCAGCAATGGGGGAGCCTTGGGCTGGTAAACTAAGGCAAAGGATGATTATGGGGAAGGCCAAGAGGACCCACAAGGAGCCCAGTGGGCTGTTTACCTGTGACACCCGCCACCTGAATGGCTGTGTGGGCTTTACTTTACTCTGGAGTTTCGGGGACCAGTTCTGATGGTATTGGGGTCATGTCACCACTAAGGACCACAAGTACCTGAATCCTGCCCTTGACCCCTACTTCCCAGGGGCTTTCCTCGGAGGGAGCTCTACAGCCGACCAGCGAAACCAGAAGAGAAGTGAGGGGCTGCTTTCGTATTGGCCAGGCCAGCCTCCAAGCCCTCCCCTCCCCCTTCTCACAGGGTCTTGGGGTCAGGAATCCCCTTTTGTGCTCTGTCCGAAGGTGGGCCACAGGTCCTACCTAACATTTCATGTCTCCGTCAAGTTGCTACTCAAATGCAGAGAAGGTGGGCAGTAAATCCCCCTGCACCCGCTGGGCGTTCACCTTGCCTGTGTCATGTTGTTAGGTCTTGGGGGTGGCTAGGTGAAAGGACACATGTCCTTGTCCTCAAAACCAGCAGCAGTGACAAGATGTGCTGCACAGAGATATGCACCAGGGCCAGGGAAGGACATTATTCTATCTGGGGAGGGCAGAGGGCCAAGCCACGGCTTGAGGGAGAGTACAGGGCTTACTGGGAAAGGTAACAAGCTGGGGTGCTGGACGGCAGGCTCTCAGGGGTGGATGGGGAGGAGGCTGGGAAGGGGGCCAGGGTCAGCCCAAGGAGGGATGCAGGGGCTGGAACAGGAGCACAAGCTAGCACTGCCCAGCCTTTGACCGCCAGAGCAGGGCTGAGGGCCAAGGCTCAGGCTGGGAGGCCCTCCCAGGATGGGAACCACCCCAACCAGGAGACCCCAGGCCCTGGACACAGGCCCTTCTGCAAACCCCTGCAAACCCCTGATGAGTGGCTGTTGGAACAAAGGAGGTCTGGTGGAGGAGCTCAGCCCATGTCCAGGGATCACTTGACACTCTCTGCCTTTTGCAGTGGGCATGGGGAGGGATGAGTGGGCAGCCCCAGGGTCCAAGAGCCCAGAATGAAGAGGACAGAGACCCCAGGGAGTGTGACTTAATGCGAGTGGGAAGGGCCCACGCCTAGGGGTATATTTTGTGTGGGAGCCCATCTTCATCAGGGCTCTGGCATTGTGAAAGGAGAAAGTGATCCTCTCTTGCACGAGATGCAGATATTTGGGGGGGGGGGTCTGCCCGCAGAGATGGCAGACAGAGCCTGCCGCAGGGGGCGCTGATGCAAATAAGTCCCAATGGGGACACTGGCCCACATGAAGGGACACTGGCTTAGCAATGACAAAGGGCTGCCAACCCACTTTGTCTCCTCAGTGGTGGGATAATTGGGGTGTAGGTGGTGGTCAAGGGGAGCTCAGAGGGACTGCAGGCCATGGCTGTTTACCACCAGGCAGAATTCCACGACTTGAATAACGCACATGGTATCAGACATTGGCTCTGTCTGCTGCCCAGCCACAGCCGCACAAATGCTCGCTGCTTCTCTCCCCCCGATATTGGAAACCTTCTGGAATGCTGACAATGGAAATGATTCCCACCCATGAGCACTGACTATGCCTGTCCGTGTTAGGGACATTTTGCAGGGCGTCAGAATTCATTCTCGTTACAATCTTGCAAGGGCACCCTAACTGACTCCCCTTTCATAGATGAGGAAACTGAGGCCGAGGAAGGTTAATGTATCCAAGTTCCTGGGGCAGGTTGGGGAGCCCTTTAACCCTCCCACTCCTAAATTCCCATTGGTTTCCCCTCAAAACAGTCCCTCTCGATGAATGTACACCATGTCCATGCCCCATTTGGAAGAGAACACCTGTGTGCCTTATGCAGCCGTGAGGGGTCCTTGGCCAGCTTTGGACAGTGAGATATGAGCAGAAGTGAATATAAGCCACCTGAGGCCTAGCCCTGGAAGACATTCCAGAAGGTTCCTCAGTTCTTTCTTCCCCCGATGGCATAGGTACAGGATGGCAGAGAGCCGTCTGGCACTTAGATAAGCTACACAGAAGTCCTTCCTGTCTTCAGCCACTGAGGCCTCAGAGTTTCCATGCTGTGGCGGCGTGTCGATCACCATGACTGACTCCCCCAGCAGCTGCCCTTCAAGGCAGTCTAGCTTGGCCCACTGCGGGGTCTTCTGATTGGTTTTCCTGTTTCCACAGTGGCTCCTACAATTTATTCTCAACCCCCAGAGGGATCCTTCATAAACCGAGGCAGAGCATATGTGCCCAAGCTTACAACCTTCCAGAACCACCCAGCACACCTAGCAGCCACCCCAGATTGCTGCAGCCTACACACCCCGGGCTCTGGTGCCTGTGAGCACTGTGCCCTCCCTGCTGGCACATTTCCCTCGCTTCCCCTGCTCATCCACACGCCCCCCAGCCCCCACTGCTGAGCCTCAAACACACATGCACCTTGGTACTTAGCACCTTTGCATTTGCTGTTCCCTTTGCTAGAATGCTCTTCCCCACATAGCCCTATGTTCTCTCCTTTGCTGACTTCTGGCCTCTGTTCAAATGCCCCCTTCTCAGAGATGTCTTCCCCGACCAGCCCATCTGAAACAGCACTTCTCCATCCTTCTCTAGCCCCCACTCTCATTTATTTCTCTTTGTAGTATTTCACCCCATCCAAGATATGATATATTTATTTGCTTCTTGTCTATCCTTCCCTTTAATTTAGAATTTAAGCCCTGTGAAGCCCCGTCTTCACCCTAGCAAAGGGTCTGGCATGCAGTCAACCTTTATAATGAATATCTGCTGAGCGATGAGGAAATGTACACATTTAAGATTTTTTAAAAGTTCTTTATGTGTAAATGCAGTTCCAAGACAAGTCCCCTGGACCTCCTCACCCTCAACCAAATTGGCAAAATTTGTGTAAAAATCCCGGTGCCGCCTCGGCCCCATTCACACAGTCGGGGACGTGAACTCTAGTCTGTTTCCTTCTAAACTTTATCTTCTTTCCGCCCCACCAGGCTGATTTGCTGGAGCTTGTGCAGACTTTTGGCTCAGCAGGCTGCAAGGTCTTTGTCCCAACTACTCAGTTCTGTCTCTGTAGTGAAAGCTGCATGAGACCATAAATAAATGAATGGGCAAGGCTGTGTTCCAGTAAAACTTTATTTACTGAAACAGGCAGCAGGCCAGATTTAGCCAACTGGGCCATCGTTTGCTAACCTCTGTGCTCGAGGTTCTAGGAAAGGAGTGAGCCTTCTGTAGATGCTGGGATCATTAGGACCTCAGAGAGCTGGCTGGCTCTATGAACAATTAACCCATGAGTGGTGAGTTTTCCCGCAGATGTTGTTTCTTGATATTTTTTTCTTGTGTCCATTTATTGCTACATGTCTAAGCCTTTGTCTTTTCTCTTTCCAATGACTAATTCTAATTGGCATTGTTGTATCTGTCCATCTATCCATCTATCCATCCATCCATCCATCCATCCATCCATCCATCCATCCATCCACTTCTCTTTGTTCTCTATCTACTTATCTGTCTCCTATCTGTCTTATCTATCTATCTATCTATCTATCTATCATCTATCTATCATCTATCTATCTATCTATCTATCTATCTATCTATCTATCTATCATCTATCTATCATCTACCTACCTATCTAAACTATTCTGATCCCTTTGTAAAAGGCTGTGCATAATCCAGGGCTAATTTACATACCAAGCAAATGTAACGTGATGCCTGAAATCTTCAAGCAGTCATGCATGCAGGCTGAAGATGCCCATCTGAGACCTGGCAAATGGCCTCAGATTTGTGCCATTTTAAGCCTTGACCTTTAGCAGGAGAACACTGCTTGCTGAGGTCTGTTTCATTAGTACCGCTACAATGGTCTGGGGCTGCCAGAGTTGTGGTGGGAGATTTCCCCTTGGTGCCTGAGGGCGCCCAGTGTCTGGCTTCCACCTGAGAGCCCACTGAAGGCTGAATGGGGGTGTCAGAGGTAGGATGAGGGTTTCTGGGTTCCTGGGGTTGTTGCTGGGAGCCAAAGTGGTTGCCCATACTTGGGAAGGCAGAGCTGCTGTGTCTTGGGTGAGGTCATACATCAACCCACAGCCTGAGTCCAAATTTCTCTTGCTCATGGGTACTGTCCTGAGAGCCTACAGAAGGTTCTGGAAGCAGTATTTAAAGAAATGTAAGGTTTGATCCTGAGTGGACATTACAGAGCCCAGGCTCTAGTCCCAAGAGGTCCCACAAAGAGGAGGGTGAAACCAAAGGGGATGGGGCTCAGGGGCAGCCAAAGCAGAGGAGCATCTGGTGGAGGGGGGGGGCCAGCAGGATGAGCCCACGGGCACATGCAAGGGGCCTGAGAGCATGGCCAGACTCGAGCTGGATGACCACTGGGGTGGACATTAAGAGAGTCGCCAAGAAGGACCCATGTTGAGCTAAGTGAGTGTGTTGGCTAGGAACCATGGGTAACAGTGGAAATGAGAAAGCAAACAGGGACTGCTGGGGCTGGGAGAACAGACGGGAAGGTGGGCAGGAGGGACACTTAAGGGCAGATTCCAAGGATGCAGAGTGAACACCTGCCACCCATTTGCTCATCCCTGGCCTATAGTTCAGGCAAGTGCTTGGAGGAAGAACAAAAGTGCAGCAGACAGGATTCTACAGGGCTAAGTGTCATTCCACATAATCTCGGTCGTTGTCTTTCCCCGGTGCCCAGGGGAGCTGCTGGTGCAAAGGTTTGTGGATGACTTCAGATGCTGACTTCCCAGAGGTAGGCCAAGTTCGAAGTTAAGAGCACAGTTCTCTAAAGACTGCCCTCACGTCAGATACCAGCTGTAAGCTCGGTGATCCCAGGGCCGTCCCATACTTCTTGCAAACTGGGGAGTTCTCACTACTCTCTTGTTTTGGTAAGTTGCTGGAACAGCGCACAGCTCGGGACAGCTGTAACAACTACAGTTATATTATAGCAAAAGGATACAAAGAGGAGACACATAGGATGAGGTCTGGGGGTTTGAAACACTAAGCTTCTGGTCTTTTCTCTGCAGAGGTAGGATGCATGACCCCCCCAGTGGATGGATGTGTAACAGAACGCACAGAGTACTGTCCCCCACGGACGCTCACCCAAGCCTCTGTTTCCAGAGTCATTACTGGGGTTTCCTTACGTAGGCATGACTGATTGACTCAATCCCCAGACCCCCTTCCCTTCTTGGAGGTAGGGCTGATATCACCTGGCGTGAAGCCCCAAGCCTCGTTGGTCTTTCCAATGGGGTCAGGCCCTCACCTGAGTTATCTCATTTGCATAAATTTCCAGGTGGGGCTGATCAGGCCCACCACGAAAAACAAAGACACTCCTGTCACTCAGGAAATCCCAAGGGTTTAGAGGCTGTTTTCCAAGCACAAGGACAAAGGCCAGCCAAATTCTTAATTACCCAACTGTATGCATGTGATGTATGCCTTACACATGTATGTTCTCAACATAAAAGTACTCAGAGACGTTTGTTAAATGAATTAGTAAATGAGAGCAGCAGGGAGAAAGGAAGAATGTAAATGAGAACTTTGGGCTCTTAAATACCNCAGCCAAATTCTTAATTACCCAACTGTATGCATGTGATGTATGCCTTACACATGTATGTTCTCAACATAAAAGTACTCAGAGACGTTTGTTAAATGAATTAGTAAATGAGAGCAGCAGGGAGAAAGGAAGAATGTAAACGAGAAGTTTGGGCTCTTAAATAACCCCCTCCCACGCCTTGTCAATTAGGACTTAATTGAATGGTTTGGCTTTTATAAGTAACTAATTCACCGTTCCATTGATTTCTGAGTTGTTGACGTTTGGCCTTCTCTTGGGACAGGAGACAGAGTTTGACCCCCTGGTGTCAGTACAGTAGCCCCCCTTATTCGTGGTTCCACTTTCCGTGGTGTCAGTTGCCCTCAATCAGCCGTGTCCTGGAAGCAGATATCTTCCTCCCGACATATCTTCGAAGGTCAGGAGGGGCCTGACGCTACGTCACAGTGCCCCTTCTGGAAGCAGTATTTAAAGAAATGTAAGGTTTGATCCTGAGTGGACATTACAGAGCCCAGGCTCTAGTCCCAAGAGGTCCCACAAAGAGGAGGGTGAAACCAAAGGGGATGGGGCTCAGGGGCAGCCAAAGCAGAGGAGCATCTGGTGGAGGGGGGGGGCCAGCAGGATGAGCCCACGGGCACATGCAAGGGGCCTGAGAGCATGGCCAGACTCGAGCTGGATGACCACTGGGGTGGACATTAAGAGAGTCGCCAAGAAGGACCCATGTTGAGCTAAGTGAGTGTGTTGGCTAGGAACCATGGGTAACAGTGGAAATGAGAAAGCAAACAGGGACTGCTGGGGCTGGGAGAACAGACGGGAAGGTGGGCAGGAGGGACACTTAAGGGCAGATTCCAAGGATGCAGAGTGAACACCTGCCACCCATTTGCTCATCCCTGGCCTATAGTTCAGGCAAGTGCTTGGAGGAAGAACAAAAGTGCAGCAGACAGGATTCTACAGGGCTAAGTGTCATTCCACATAATCTCGGTCGTTGTCTTTCCCCGGTGCCCAGGGGAGCTGCTGGTGCAAAGGTTTGTGGATGACTTCAGATGCTGACTTCCCAGAGGTAGGCCAAGTTCGAAGTTAAGAGCACAGTTCTCTAAAGACTGCCCTCACGTCAGATACCAGCTGTAAGCTCGGTGATCCCAGGGCCGTCCCATACTTCTTGCAAACTGGGGAGTTCTCACTACTCTCTGTTTTGGTAAGTTGCTGGAACAGCGCACAGCTCGGGACAGCTGTAACAACTACAGTTATATTATAGCAAAAGGATACAAAGAGGAGACACATAGGATGAGGTCTGGGGGTTTGAAACACTAAGCTTCTGGTCTTTTCTCTGCAGAGGTAGGATGCATGACCCCCCCAGTGGATGGATGTGTAACAGAACGCACAGAGTACTGTCCCCCACGGACGCTCACCCAAGCCTCTGTTTCCAGAGTCATTACTGGGGTTTCCTTACGTAGGCATGACTGATTGACTCAATCCCCAGACCCCCTTCCCTTCTTGGAGGTAGGGCTGATATCACCTGGCGTGAAGCCCCAAGCCTCCTTGGTCTTTCCAATGGGGTCAGGCCCTCACCTGAGTTATCTCATTTGCATAAATTTCTAGGTGGGGCTGATCAGGCCCACCACGAAAAACAAAGACACTCCTGTCACTCAGGAAATCCCAAGGGTTTAGAGGCTATTTTTCCAAGCACAAGGACAAAGGCCAGCCAAATTCTTAATTACCCAACTGTATGCATGTGATGTATGCCTTACACATGTATGTTCTCAACATAAAAGTACTCAGAGACGTTTGTTAAATGAATTAGTAAATGAGAGCAGCAGGGAGAAAGGAAGAATGTAAACGAGAAGTTTGGGCTCTTAAATAACCCCCTCCCACGCCTTGTCAATTAGGACTTAATTGAATGGTTTGGCTTTTATAAGTAACTAATTCACCGTTCCATTGATTTCTGAGTTGTTGACGTTTGGCCTTCTCTTGGGACAGGAGACAGAGTTTGACCCCCTGGTGTCAGTACAGTAGCCCCCCTTATTCGTGGTTCCGCTTTCTGTGGTGTCAGTTGCCCTCGATCAGCCGTGTCCTGGAAGCAGATATCTTCCTCCCGACATATCTTCGAAGGTCAGGAGGGGCCTGACGCTACGTCACAGTGCCCCTGTCACTCCCCACACCTCACCTCCCCACCCAGGCCTTTTACCATCTCACGTCGACACAAGAAAGAGAAATGCGAGTACAGTACAGAAAGGCATTTTGAGAGAGAGCGAGGCTGCATTCACATAACTTTCATTACCGTGTATTGTTATAATTGTCCTACTTCGTTACTGTTATTGTTAATCTCTTTCCGTGCCTGAAATAGAAATTAAACTTCATCATAGGTATGGGTACGTAGATGTAAGAAAGAACATAATAGCTCTAGGGTTCAGTACTGTGTGCGATTGCAGGCATCCGCTGGGCGTCTTGGAACGCAAGCCCGGTGGATGGGGGGGGGCTCCTGTGTTTAAGCCAAGGGCTTCAGCAGAACACTTAATTTGACTCCCCATGAGTTCCCAGCAGAAATGGAATATTTCATCCTTTCCCTCTCCCCTAAGGGCAGGTAAACAAGCGGGGATAAAGAAAAAAATCATCTCTCTGCAAGAGCAGAGCTGCCCCAATTAGCTGCAAAAACATTAGATGCCAGTCAGAGGAATGATTCTAGTGAACCAGCAGACAGAGAACCCAGAAGCAAGTTCTGGTCCTTCAATTAATCCCACCCCGTGCTGCTGTTTTAGTGACTGTTCTGGGAGACACGGCACCACCGGGAGGGAAGCAGAGACACGGGGCAGGGCGCCTCCGTGTGGCCCTAGGCCTGCTCTCAGGGAACCTGGAAGGGCGTGATGAGCATGGATCATGTCAAAGACATGGGTGCTGGACGGGCTGACAGGGGTGCGGTGGGGCTCCAGCATCTTGGCAGGAGACAGCTGAGGTTACAGGAGAAACCTGTGCATCTTGTCATTACAGGAACAACTGGCAATTAATTTTGATGAAGCAGGTATCGCTGGTTAATTTCTTTAGATTTATTTATTTATTTATTTATTTATTTATTTATTTATTTATTTACTTGACAGAGAGATAGCAAGAGAGGGAACACAAGCAGGGGGAGTGGGAGAGGGATGAGCAGGCTTCCCGCCGAGCAGGGAGCCCGATGGGGGCTGGATCCCAGGACCCTGGGATCACGCCCTGAGCCGAAGGAAGACGCTTAATGACTGAGCCACCCAGGCGCTCCTGATTCGTAAATCTTAAGGTCTTTCTCTTTTGTTTTTTTTTTTCTTTCTTCTCTCTCTCTCTCTTTTTCCCCTCCCACCTTGTCTCAGTAGTTATAAGCCAAACAGGCTTCTATTGGCAAAAGCAAACAGCACAAATTTAATAATTTCGTAATAAAATACTGCTATGAGTTGCTTTCTGCATTTCTTATTTGTGCAGCAGCTCAAACCCAGACACTGAGATAATGATCCCACTGCACCAATGACGGGGCCTGAAGGAGGGGGACTGAGGGGCTGGCCCAAGGCCGCTCGGCTCACAGCTGGTAGCCTCTGTCTGAAGAAGAGAGTCACAAGTTCAGCCCCGCCCAAAAGCCATTTTTAAGACTTTTTCTAAATCTACTCTGTTTTCCAAAGAGCATCCAGATCTGCTGTTTTAGATCTTTTTTGGGGGGGGGGGCTTAATATTTACATTGTAAGCATTTTTCCGTGTTCTTGAAAATCCCCCATCGGCAGGATCTCGGCTAGCGTATGCTGCAGCATCATGTGGCCGTCCCATGTTCCTGATGCGGGTCTCTTCGATGATTCCCGACTTTCCTCTAGTGTGAGACACTGCCACATTGTTTAAACTGGGAGTTGTGAGTCATGGTTTTGTTTGATTGGTTTGGTTTGATTGGGATTGAATCGGGGCTGGCAAAGCTGCTGGCTGACAGGAGGAGGGAACTTTCCAGGCCTGGGGCTATTGGTGTCTGTGTGTTCTAGACCATGGTGCCACNTGGGATTGAATCGGGGCTGGCAGAGCTGCTGGCTGACAGGAGGAGGGAACTTTCCAGGCCTGGGGCTATTGGTGTCTGTGTGTTCTAGACCATGGTGCCACCCGGGGCTGCTCCATCCTCTCAGGTCCCCAGGTGACTGGAGCTCAGAAGCCTGCTGCTTTGACTCAGACTTTTCTTGTTTTGTAAAGATTCTCTGGGGAAGATGCCTTTGTTGAACCTAATAGAGAAGGGACCACGGCCCCATCAAGGGTTTGTGGAAGCTCTGTGTCGAGGGCTGGGGACAGTGGTTGCTGCAGCCAGACAGAGGGGACAGAGGATAGGTTAGCCCAGCAATACATGTGGTCCGGAAAACTTGGAGGGGCGTGTCAACACCAGTGAGAACAAACCCCACTAGTAAAACTAGAAACATTCTGTTTCTGACCCATCAGAGAGAGACGCTGTGATTTCCTGAGGGCCACCTGCATGCCGGACATCATGCGAGGGATGATGTACACGCCTTCATGTAATCCTTCCAGTGGCCCTATCTGCAGGCCGGGTGTTTTATTCCATTTCTATAAAAAAATTATTCCAGAACCAGTGCTCAAAACCATCACCCTGAACCTGGATTGGATCAGAGGCCCTATGAAAGCCGCTGATGCCACAAGACTGATTTTTAGAAGCCATAAGCAATTTGAACAGAAATGAAAACTCTCATCATGTTTATTCCAGCCAACTGGAGGACCTACAGGAAGGAGTGGGAAGTGTTATTTCAGAGTAGCTGACAGATGTGTCCGTGTGAACGCACTGACTCCCTGCAAACACAGCTATGCAATCTCTCAAAAGAATGTTCTAGCAGGAGAGAGGACCAGGATTAATTTTCTTTGAATAAGAAAGATATTTGGGAGTGCACACTCTCTCATGCTCCTGCCTGGGGCCAGATAGAAAATGAAACTTTCTTTCTTAATTGCCTACATAATTAAGCTCAAAGGATCCACCCCTCCCATTGCAAAAGTGGTTGGCGGGAGAACCCAGAAACCTCTGGAAGTCTTCCTAGCCTGACTATGGCTTGCAATGGATGCGTCCTCTTTCTTCGGGTTCAGTTTTCATTCTGAAAGCCAGCTGTGGGAGCAGAATATACGCCAGCGTCTCCAGTACAGAGGCCTCTTTCTCACCCGGTCAGTTCGCTGAACTCCAGGAGACTCACACAGCGGGGAGAAAAACGCCACCACGAACGTGCAGACTAAACATCAAGCCAAGTCAGAATGGGACCCGGATGTTGTCCTTAGGGCTGGGAGCTGTGTCGGGCCCCCAGGACCACCACCGGGCTTGATAATTCATTAGGAGGACTCAGCCTGGGATTTACTCCAGGGAAGGGATTCAAAGCCAAATCAGCCAAAGGAAAAGGCGCACGGGACAAAGTCCAGGAGAAGCCAGGAGCAAGCTTCCAGAGTCCTCACCCAGTGAAGGCACTTCATTAGTCGTCCAGCAACGAGTGTGACCACACATGTGGAAGGCTGCCCACCGGGGAAGCTCACCAGACCCTGAGCTCAGGGTTTTTATTAGGGGCTAGTCCCCAAGGCACTCTCTGCTCCGCATGCACACAGCTTCCGACTCCCAGAAACAAAGCAGGTGTTCGGCAGAAACCAGACTCTGCATGGTCCAGGCTCTGTGAGCCATTTTTATGATTTCCGGGGATGGNTAGAGGCCATAGAGAGAGATACAGAAGGGCACTATATTATTCTTAAAGGAAGTATTCAACAAGTGGATATGACAATTATTAATATATATGCCCCCAACAGGGGAGCAGCAAGATACACAAGCCAACTCTTAACCAAAATAAAGAGACATATAGATAAGAACACAGTAATAGTAGGGGACCTCAACACCCCACTATCAGAAATAGACAGAACACCCTGGCAAAAACTAAGCAAAGAATCAAAGGCTTTGAATGCCATACTCGACGAGTTGGACCTCATAGATATATATAGAACACTACACCCCAGAACCAAAGAATACTCATTCTATTCAAATGCCCATGGAACATTCTCAAGAATAGATCATGCTCTGGGACACAAAACAGGTCTCAGCCAATACCAAAAGATTGAAATTATCCCCTGCATATTCTCAGACCACAACGCTCTGAAATTGGAACTCAACCACAAGGAAAAACCTGGAAGAAACTCAAACACTTGGAGGCTAAGAACCATCCTGCTCAAGAATGACTCGATAAACCAGGAAATCAAAAAACAAATTAAACAATTTATGGAGACCAACGAGAATGAATACACAACGGTCCAAAACCTATGGGATACTGCAAAGGCAGTCCTAAGGGGGAAATACATAGCCATCCAAGCCTCACTCAAAAGAATAGAAAAATCTAAAATGCAGTTTCTATATTCTCACCTCAAGAAACTGGAACAGCAACAGAGGGACAGGCCTAACCCACTGACAAGGAAGGAGTTGACCAAGATTAGAGCAGAAATCAATGAATTAGAGACCAGAACCACAGTAGAGCAGATCAACAGGACTAGAAGCTGGTTCTTTGAGAGAATCCATAAAATTGATAGACCACTGGCAAAACTTGTCCAAAAACAAAGAGAAAGGACTGAGATTATTAAAATTATGACTGAAAAGGGAGAGGTCACGACCAGCACCATTGAAATTGCAAGGATTATTAGAAACTTTTATCAACAGCTATATGCCAAAAAACTAAACAATCTGGAAGAGATGGAGGCCTTCCTGGAAACCTATAAACTACCAAGACTGAAACAGGAAGAAATAGATTTCTTAAATAGGCCAATTAACTATGAAGAAATTGAGTCAGTGATAAACAACCTTCCAAATAATAAAACTCCAGGCCCAGACGGTTTTCCTGGGGAATTCTACCAAACATTCAAAGAAGAAATAATACCTATTCTCCTAAAGCTATTTCAAAAAATAGAAACAGAAGGAAAGCTACCAAACTCATTCTATGAGGCTAATATTACCTTGATCCCCAAACCAGGCAAAGACCCCCTCAAAAAGGAGAATTACAGACCGATTTCTCTAATGAATATGGATGCCAAAATCCTCAACAAGATCCTTGCTAATAGAATCCAACAGTACATTAAAAGGATTATCCATCATGACCAAGTGGGATTCATACCTGGGATGCAAGCATGGTTCAACACTCGCAAATCAATCAATGTGATACATCATATCAACAAGAAAAGACTCAAGAACCATATGATCCTCTCAATTGATGCAGAAAAAGCATTTGACAAAATACAGCATCCTTTCCTGATTAAAACCCTTCAGAGTGTAGGAATAGAGGGTACATTTCTCAATCTCATAAAAGCCATCTATGAAAAGCCTACTGCAAGCATTATTCTCAATGGGGAAAAGCTGGAAGCCTTTCCCTTAAGATCAGGAACACGACAAGGATGCCCACTCTCGCCACTATTATTCAACATAGTACTAGAAGTCCTTGCAACAGCAATCAGAAGACAAAAAGGGATCAAAGGTATCCAAATCGGCAAAGAAGAAGTCAAACTGTCTCTCTTTGCAGATGACATGATACTCTATATGGAAAACCCAAAGGAATCCACTCCCAAACTATTAGAAGTTATAGAACAATTCAGTAAGGTGGCAGGATACAAAATCAATGCCCAGAAATCAGTTGCATTTCTATACACGAATAACGAGACTGAAGAAAGAGAAATTAGGGAATCCATCCCATTTACAATAACACCAAAAACCATACGTTACCTTGGAATTAACTTAACCAGAGACGTAAAGGACCTATATCCTAGAAACTATAGATCACTTTTGAAAGATATTGAGGAAGACATAAAAAGATGGAAAAATATTCCATGCTCATGGATTGGAAGAATTAACATAGTTAAAATGTCCATACTACCCAGAGCAATCTACACTTTCAATGCTATCCCGATCAAAATACCGAGGACATTTTTCAAAGAACTGGAACAAATAGTCCTTAAATTTGTATGGAACCAGAAAAGGCCCCGAATCTCCAAGGAACTGTTGAAAAGGAAAAACAAAGCTGGGGGCATCACAATGCCGGATTTCGAGCTGTACTACAAAGCTGTGATCACAAAGACAGCATGGTACTGGCACAAAAACAGACACATCGACCAATGGAACAGAATAGAGAACCCAGAAATGGACCCTCGGCTCTTTGGGCAACTAATCTTTGATAAAGCAGGAAAAAACATCCGGTGGAAAAAAGACAGTCTCTTCAATAAATGGTGCTGGGAAAATTGGACAGCTACATGCAAAAGAATGAAACTTGACCACTCTCTCACACCATACACAAAAATAAACTCCAAATGGATGAAAGACCTCAATGTGAGACAGGAATCCATCAAAATTCTAGAGGAGAACATAGGCAACAACTTCTATGACATCGGCCAGAGCAACCTTTTTCACGACACATCTCCAAAGGCAAGAGAAATAAAAGATAAAATGAACTTATGGGACTTTATCAGGATAAAGAGCTTCTGCACAGCCAAGGAAACAGTCAAAAAAACTAAGAGACAGCCCACGGAATGGGAGAATATATTTGCAAAGGACACCACAGATAAAGGACTGGTATCCAAGATCTACAAAGAACTTCTCAAACTCAATACACGAGAAACAAATAAACAAATCATAAAATGGGCAGAAGATATGAACAGACACTTTTCCAATGAAGACATACAAATGGCTAACAGACACATGAAAAAATGTTCAAAATCATTAGCCATCAGGGAAATTCAAATCAAAACCACACTGAGATACCACCTTACGCCAGTTAGAATGGCAAAGATAGACAAGGCAAGAAACAACAATTGTTGGAGAGGATGTGGAGAAAGGGGATCCCTCCTACATTGTTGGTGGGAATGCAAGTTGGTACAGCCACTCTGGAAAACAGTGTGGAGGTCCCTTAAAAAGTTAAAATTTGAGCTACCCTATGACCCAGCCATCGCACTACTGGGTGTTTACCTCAAAGATACAGACGTAGTGAAGAGAAGGGCCATATGCACCCCAATGTTCATAGCAGCATTGTCCACAATAGCTATATCGTGGAAGGAGCCGAGATGCCCTTCAACAGATGACTGGATTAAGAAGCTGTGGTCCATATATACAATAGAATATTACTCAGCTATCAGAAAGAACGAATTCTCAACATTTGCTGCAACATGGACGGCACTGGAGCAGATAATGCTAAGTGAAATAAGCAGAGAAAGACAATTATCATATGATTTCTCTCATCGATGGAGCGTAAGAACTACGNTAAGAACTAGGATGATCGGTAGGGGAAGAAAGGGATAAAGAAAGGGGGGGTAATCAGAAGGGGGAATGAAACATGAGAGACTATGGACTATGAGAAACAAACTGAGGACTTCAGAGGGGAGGGGGGTGAGGGAATGGGATAGACTGGTGATAGGTGGTAAGGAGGGCACGTATTGCATGGTGCACTGGGTGTTATACGCAAGTAATGGAGCATCGAACTTTACGTCGGAATCCGGGGATGTACTGTATGGTGACTAACATAATAAAAAATCGTTAAAAAAAAAAAGAACCATTTAGATTCAAATCTCATCAAGATCAAGGTTTAGGTCAAAATCTAGATCAAGGGGCGCCTGGTTGGCACAGTGGTTAAGCGTCTCCCTTTGGCTCAGGGCGTGATCCCCGCGTTATGGGATAGAGCCCCACATTAGGCTCCTCCGCTATGGTCCTGCTTCTTCCTCTCCCACTCCCCCTGCTTGTGTTCCCTCTCTTGCTGGCTGTCTGTATCTCTGTCAAATAAATAAATAAAAATCTTTTAAAAAAAAAGAAAAAAGAAAAAATATTAAAAAAAAACACAAAATCTAGATCAAGGTCTTAGACTAATCTTATGTTCAGCGGATAATATAGAAACCTTGATATTTTTAGGCATGTATCCTTATTTTACTCAGTTTGGTTTACTTAAATGATTATGAATACAATGTTGCAATGATTCTTGACAATTTTCCCTGTATCAGGCAAATGGTTATAATTAAAATGATATGCTGTTGAGAAGCCACTCTGAAGAGTCCAGTTTTTTTAATGTTATGGGCAGCTACAATTTGTGGTCTCTGTGTACTTTTGTAAAGATTCTCATTTTTTATGTTTGAAGTATTGGTGATAAGATGTTGGTTGACCATTATTTGTAACACTGTTTTATTAAAAATAAACTTTTATACCCATATTTAGCAGAAGTGTTAACACAGAAATGTAGCTTGCTAATAGGACAGAATGAAACAAAAGTGAAGGTGTAGCCACAGTGTAACAACTGACTGATCAGACACATTTAAGTTCAGGGTGGACCTTTCTGTCTTGTTAAGATGTCTAGGTCCCTGATGATAAGTTAATTTATGATGAAGCAAGGAACTTTTTTTTTTTTTTTTTTTTTGTTAACTCTCTTGGGAAATGGTGTCAACTGGGTTAAGTAGGATTTTGGGGAAGACTGCATTTTTGACTGAAACGTGGACACTTCACTGTTTTTTTTCTGGTTTCTATGAAGATTTGGAATATATAAACATTGGAAGAACTCACCTTAAAATCTGAATAGGTCAATGATGGCAGAAAAAATTTTAAGGGGAAAAAATACTCTCATATAGTTACTCAAAACTTTAAGGACCATTGTTGGTCATATTGCTTAGTAGGTAAATCTTTCCAAAGTAGGTTTAGGTTTATGCATAGTGTAAAAGAACTGAATTTTGATATTTATCGCACTCAGTCTGTGCATTTGTATCAAAATTTGCCTACCACTCTATGAAGGAAACTAGTTCTTCACACCTGTTTATTTCATGTGAGGTAAGCTGAAAGAGAACACTCCCATTCTAGGTGATTCTATGGTGCCATGAAATTTAAAATATTTTGGAAAAAGAATTAATTTTAAGTAAGAGTCATATCTCTGAGTTTGATTACCAAGGTAGTACCTGGCAGTACCTGACTAAAAAAGAAAATAATACCTCAACCATTTATAATTTTCTAGCATTTCTCTGAGAGATCATTTGGGGGACAACAAAAGTATCACTTCAGAATAAATGCTAGCATCTTTAAAAATTTCAGATTGCTCGCTTGAAGCTATAAGTAAGAAATATAGTGGGGAAACAATTCCTTGTAGAGGATTGCTTTTTTCAATTTTGGTTTTAGTAATATAGGCCTTGCCTATAAAGAACAAAAGATCGTTTTGAAAATATTGTTTGTGGAATGTGTTTAAAGGATTGATTCTAGACCTTTGTGTATTTGAAAGTATTTCTTTCATTTCTTTACTGTCTGCAGTTAACGTTCATGTTCTGCTATGCAATCATTTGTTTGCACATTTCTTTAATTTTTTAGATTGTCCTAGATGTACAGTTTAAACAACAAAAAGTCTATTTAAAATTGTAGCAGTAGTTAGCAGTTCTACTAAAGAGGAAAGTTGTGGGGTTAAACTCTGTATTTTCTTTATTTCAGAAGCTTCTAAAAAGGAATTTTTAGTATTTTTTTTTAAACAAATATTGTGTACAACCTTTAAAACATCAATGTCTGGATCAAAACAAGACCCAGCTTATTTTCTGCTTGCTGTAAATTAAACAAACATGTTATAATAAAAACAGAATGAAGGGAAAAAATTAAGTATAACTTATAGTAAATACATAAATCTTAAGTGTATATAACCTGATGTTTTTTACATTTGTATACACACATACAACCACCATCCAGATCTAGAGATAGGGTATTTATATCCAGCATCCCAGCAGGCTCTCTTGGTAGTCCTTCCCAGACAATATCCCTGTCTAAAAGGTAATATTATTCAGATCTCTCTCTCTATTGATCCGTGTGTTGGCTTTCATATAAGTGAAGTAATGGACTCATACAGAAGCAGACAGTATTCTTTCGAATCTGGCTTCGTTCCCTCAATAGTATATCTGTGAGAATCATTAATGTTGGATATAGGAGAGTCTGGTCATACTCACTGCTATACAAATCTCACTGTATGACCACAGCAAGATTTATGTATCCATTCTAATTGCTGATAGATATATGAACTGTTCCCAATTTTTAGCTATTTTATTTTTTAAAAAAAATTTAAAGACTTTATTTGTCGGAAAGGGAGAGAAAGAAAGAGGGAGAGAGAGACAGAGAGAGAAAGCACAACCAGGGGGAGCAGGAGGCAGAGGGAGAAGCAGGCTCCCTGCTGAGCAAGGAGACCATGCAGGACTTGATCTTAGGACCCTGGGATCATGACCTGAGCCTAAGGAAGACGCTTAACTGACTGAGCCACCCAGGCATCCCAGTTTTTAGCTATTTTAAATAGAGCCGCTATGAATATTGTTGTTGTCTTTGGTAGGCATAAACACTCATTTCTCTTAGGTAATGGAACTGGGTCATTGCAGAAATGCATATTTATCTTTAGAGGGCACTGCCAGTTTTCCAATGGTGAAAGACTGTGTGCCCCACCACAAGCACTTCATTATCAACATTACTGGAGGGGATTATGCTAAGTGAAATAAGTGAAGCAGAGAAAGACAATTATATGGTTTCACTCATTTATGGAACATAAGAAATAGGAAGATCGGTAGGAGAAGGTAGGAAAGAATGAAGGGGGAGTAAACAGAAGGGGGAATGAATCATGAGAGACTACGGACTCTGGGAAACAAACTGAGGGCTTCAGAGGGGAGGGGGGTGGGGGATGGGGTAGGCCAGTGATGGGTATTAAGGAGGGCACATATTGCATGGTGCACTGGGTGTTACATGCAAATAATGAATCATGGAACACTACATCAGAAACTAAGGATATACTGTATGGTGACTAACATAACATAATAAACAATTATTATATAAAAAAAAATAAATGACGAGACTCCAGAGTGGGGGAAAAAACATTAATTTAAGTATAGTCTTGTTGGATATGGGCACACATGTCCAAAAGTAGCACTTACTCTGGTTAAAAAAAAGAGGGGGGGGATTTGTTATACGTTTTCCTTAGCAGAAAAAAAAGCCATAGCACAAAATAAAAAAAGAAGAGAAAAAAGTCCAAGAATATACACCAATTTTTCTTTTCATTAACACAACCCAACTTATACTGTAGACTACAAGAATATTAATCTTTTTCACATCCACCATATTTAAACTCCCTGAAGGTGGCTTTTTGTGATTTCATAAAACCTATTATTAAGCTCCTTCAATACACAAACTTGCTAAAAGTGTATGCATTCTACATATAATTCTTAAAGTTCTTGTTACTATAATCATAGGTTGTCATACCATTGGTGATCAGAAATGACAGCAATTTCAAAAATGAAAAATGGGTTTTCAAATATATCATATTTATGAATTTACTCTGGTTGTCACTCAAAAATTTTTATCAGTACTAGACATTACCACAGATTTGAAGTAAACTGATACAAAAGAAAATCCATATCCAAAGTAAATACCTCATACAACATAAAGATTTTATTAACATCATGTCTAACTTACTCCTATAGACATAAACTGCTTTGTTGACATCTAGTGTTCCAATCACTTAAAACTTAGACCCAAACAGAGTTTTGGATTCAAACAGTATCACTGTTGGATTGTTTATACAGAGTTTATCACATTAATTAGCTTGCTGATAAATGATATCCTGAGGCAGAAAGAGAAAAGTCCCTGTTATGTCAATCATATGGTGCTCCAGCGCCTTCAATAACCCTTCACCTGGGCTGGGTTTCCTCAGCTCTGGAGGGAAGGATGTGTCAGGTCTCTAAGCCTCTCTCAGGCCTGTCAGTCTCCCTTCTAATGGAGACTCCCAGGAAATGTTCAAGATGATGTTGTTTTAAAAACCCATACTCAGGGGCACCTGGGTGGCACAGCGGTTGGGCGTCTGCCTTCGGCTCAGGGCGTGATCCCGGTGTTGTGGGATCGAGCCCCACATCAGGCTCCTCCACTATGAGCCTGCTTCTTCCTCTCCCACTCCCCCTGCTTGTGTTCCCTCTCTCGCTGGCTGTCTCTATCTCTGTCAAATAAATAAATAAAATCTTTAAAAAAACAACAACAAAAAAAACACACCCATACTCAAAAGTTTCCACTGTGATGTTCAACAGTTATCAAAATGGCTTATTATTAAGCTATACTAAAGTATTTCGGGATGGGCTTTTGTTGCTTATTAAGACAAGATGGTTAAGGAAGTTGCATGTAATTAATCCAATAAATATTTACTAACCTGTTTATCTCTGAGGCTCTCCTAGTACTGGGGGAGAGACGCAGACAGAGAGGGCATTTCTGACCTTGGTTGAAGACATATTAGAGGAGATGAAAAACAAAGAGTTGTTCTATGGCTTAGCTTTCTCACAAAATTCTGTAGGTGTGCATCTATTAGAATGAGTAAATTCATTTGCCTTTTCCATTCATTTAGCACAATTTTTGAGTACACGGTCTGTCTGTGGCACTTTCTCAGTGGCTTCAGACTTGGTAGTGATGAAGATACAGCCCCTCCAGGGGTTCTCTGGAAGCTCACACCTGGGTGCTTACATGGCCTTCAGGCAGGCTCAGGTGGGAAGCTCAGGTGGGGGTTAGGAGAGCTCCATCAGAGCAGAAGCTCAGAGCAGGAGACAGGGAGATGCAGGTGTAGCTGAGTAAGGGCTAGCAAAGCCAAGTGAGGACAAAGAGATATATTTTTAAAGGTATTCTGATGGGAAAGTTACAGGAGCCAATGACCAGATTTGTGCATATAAAAAACCTTAAGGAGAACAATAAGCAACAAAGGCTTAGTTCTAACTAACAATTCTCAAAACTTTTCCTTTTCAATCCTAGCCACAGTAGAGGCATATGAATGCTACTGTTTTTAATGAAACTATGAACACATTGGTTTTGTTTTTTATAAATATCATGCCAGAAACAAATTTATAATATTGTAATGGTATGGCATAAAGAAGAGAATATTTGAAATACACATTTTTCAGTTCTTCCTATAAGTCAGCAACTACAAACCCTAACTTACTCCCACACCACCCCATGTGCAGAAACACAAAGAGAAACAAAGAAGTTAAAAAACAAACAAAAAACCCCAGGAAGGCAGGTTGGAGAATGTGAGCATTGGAAGTGATTAGGAAAATAGAAAAAAAATTTCTCCTCTTAACATCTTTCTATCCTTTCCGTGCTAAGTCTTCTGACCCCCTATCTACTCCTGGCTTTTTTGTAATCTCTCTTGCTCTCTTTAAAATCATCAAAATGTCTGTTGGATATAAGGCAATTCCAGAGAGCTATCCTGACCCATCTAAGCACCAAAAGTAGTTTCAGAGCTGAAGTACAGCCAATTAGACTCTAGGTGTGTTGGGATAGGGGCACATTATAGTCCTGCAGGAGTGTAACAACCAGTAATAATAATTTTAATTAAATAGTGATTTTCAATAAAAAAGGAGACCACGTACACACACACACACACACACACACACACACACACACACACACAGTGTTCAGGTATCTCCAGTATAAAGTAGCTTCCAGGGTTTTTTTTTTTTTTTTTTAGACAACTTGTCTGTTCTTAGTTTCAGTATTGTTATTTTAATGCTTTTGATTCTGTTAGCCAGTGACTAAAATATCAAAGCACTTTTGATGGTGACTTAAAACTTGCTAAGAAGTCCAAATATAACATTTGGAAATCATCTGAACCTCAGCTTTCTATTGTGATGCATGTTATAAATAACTGGGAAAGCATAACATTTGTCACGGTTTTCCAGGTTAAAGTAATAATTTGGAATTGTCTCATTCTACTAGTCCAGCGCACTCCACCCATCCACACTCTTAAGACAATTCTAAAAGTGTTTCATAAAATTCACATATAATGCAGAGTGCAGAGGTACTAAAACTAATCAGTTTGCTACAACAAGCTATCTTTACAAATGCTAGAATAAAAATTTCTGAATATGAACAGAAAGCTTTTTTTCTGAGGAGGAATCATGGTAGAGATAAAATAACTCCTTTGATAGTAATGACAACATCTAGGCTAAATTTATGAAAATGATGATCCAAATGTCAACATTTGCTATCAGCTGTCAATGTTGCCAAATATGGAGTTGTGTGGTTATACTGCTGGATGTGCAACTAGCCAAAGAGAAGAGTGGACATAGCCACCTGCTCATTTTGTCTGGTAGGTACCACGGACTTCCACAGGCTTTCAGGGCATGCCCTAAGTCAGAGATCAAAACAATGGCAGCCCCCCACCCCCATGCCCTTTAAATTTTTCACACAGAACTATTTAAAGACAAATATTTTAAATTAGTGTAGCCAAGGTTACAAGAAATAATAAAATGGCTGGGGAGGAGAAAAGAATGCCAAAATGGTAGAATATAGACAAGTATCTGGTATCTTTGTGAAGTGTGTAAACGAGTTTTAGGAAGACCCTTAGGTGTATAGCTCAACAAACAAAATCAGGTAAAGTAAGGAAATAAAATCCCTAACGCTTCCCACAGGCCCTTAGAAACAGAAGTTTCACAGATTCATAATTATAGAACACACATAGTCCTTCTAATGTCTTCCTGACTAGGAGACACCTCTTTAGAGGAGTCTCTAAGGACATCTTTCACTACCTGACTGGTAGGAATTGTGATGTTAGGGAATTGGCTTACCTGGTGCTGATGTGAACAGAAGCAGTAGTATTGTTGGAACATAAGACACCAGGTAATGTGATTGCTGCTAACACTGCTTATCCAATTACAGAATGAACTTTTGGATGAGAGTTAATAAGACAGAGACCCTACAAAAAAAGCCAGGGGCACATAGGGAGGACAGGGACAGAGTATGGAAAGATAAAAGAAAAGAAGTTTCTTCAAACTTTACATCATTTAAATATTTGAATTATCTCATTTCCTTCCAATGGCTGACTCCACATCTGGGACAAGAAAGCACAGGGTAACCATGCAACATCTCAACATACCAGAAAGCAAGGGAGCATCATCAAGCTGAACTTTCAGGAAACAGGAGCCCATTTGAAGAGACTCCCCAGCCAAACAGGGCACAAATTAATTATTAAAAAAATAAGAACTACTATACTGAGTTGAAGCTCATAAAATATGCTCAGACCAATAAAAATTAAAAAAAAATTTTAAATCTTGTTGATCATTTTTTCAAAATGTGAGGGAACCAACTCATTCTGAAAACTGATAAAAAAGAGAAAGTATCAAGAATTTATCCTGCCTTTCCTGTAGGAACTGCACTCCCAGAGTAACTGAACAGCTGATGAAATTTTTTATTTTTTATTTAGTGTTTCAGCTAACAATCATGAACTTGTAATCCTTAAGGAAATAATAGGTCACTGTAACAATTCCCAAAGATGCTAATACCATCAGATGAAAAGTTTTTGATAAATTTTAGCTATGATAAAAGTTATGATAAACTTTTAAAGAGTGGATCAAGCTGATAACACTTAAATCCAATTTTCAATCTTAAGATCATAAAAAGAGAGACAACCAAACCCTATGTACCTCTTGGTAGCAGCAAACAAAATTAAAACAAAATCAAGCCTGAAACTGATAGAGCTATTTTATTAATTGCAAATTTATAGGCAACAAAAGGAACAGAGGAACATGGTAAATGACACCATGAGGAAGCAATATGAAAAATCCAGAAAGTGAGAATATCTATAGAACAAACAACTTCATTTATTCAACAAATAAACTGAAGAAGGGACCCTAGAAGAAGAAAAGAAAAAATTAAGAGACATATCAACCAAATGCAACATATAGAGCTGGTTGAATACTGATTTGAACAAACTGTCTAAAAAGCTTTTATGATTTCTGAACATTGACTAGATATTTGATGAAATTGAGAAATTACTGTTAATTTTTTCCAGATCTGATGATGGTATTGTGGTTTTGTATTTGGGTTTTTGTTGTTGTTGTTGTTGTTGTTGTTTTTAGATCAGTCCTTATCTGATCTGTGTATGGATGAAATTCTCTAATGTCTGGAATTCACTTCAAAATAATATATCCCAGGGTAGTGGGGAATTGAGGAGTACAGATAAAACAAGAGTGGCCATGAGCTCATAATTGTTGAAGCTGGCCAACAGGTCAATCAAGATTTGTTTTATTATTCTATCTTGATAGATGCCTGAAATGTCCAAAATGAAGTTTACAAAATGACTTATACTGTTTATTTGCACAAAAGTACTTTAGTTTACCCTGATGCCAAACAGCATAGTTTGCAGCTATCAATTTAATACATAATACAATAAATGCTTTAACAGATAAGGCATGTAATGAAGAAAATATGTAGGCCACAGGTCATCTCAAGGTTAATAAATTTCACATTGAAAAATGCTTGGCAGACAGAAAAATTATAACCAAATGTTCAAAGCATTGTACAAATGGTTTTACAGAACTGACTCTAATACACTAAACTGCATATAAAAAAGGAGAAAAGTGTCTGAAAAACAAGGTAAGGTGAAATAATGAAACTGTGTTTAAAAAAAAAAAAGGCTGACTAGGATTATCCTCCTTAGAAAATGTAAAACTGCTTTTCTCACAAGTAGATCAAATACAAGTTTATTAAAATTTACTTCACAATACTTTTTAAATGAAATTAAGAAAAGTAGTCCAAGAAATGAGTAAATCTAGTCTTTCAGAGTTCAGTAAAGGAAAAGATTATTGACTTAGACTTCTCTCTTCAAAGAGGAAGTTCACTCAATTAGCATTTGCTTTGATCAAAAGCAGAAGTATCATAAAGTGTCAAACCACTCCATGACTAGAAAGCAGGAAAGTTGTGGAAGATGGGTCATAAGAGAAACATGAGAGAATACTACTGTTCCAAATTCAGAGAAGGGGGACAGATTTTTTTAAATGTCCAACAAATATCAAAAGGAATATGATGTTCATAATGGTGCCCTTAAAATTCTACAAGGCTCAAAGAATCTTCAGGATGATTTTAAAAAGGTAAAATTGCATTTAAAAGATTGTTGAGGGGCGCCTGGGTGGCACAGCGGTTAAGCGTCTGCCTTCGGCTCAGGGCGTGATCCCGGCATTACGGGATGGAGCCCCACATCAGGCTCCTCCGCTATGAGCCTGCGTCTTCCTCTCCCACTCCCCTGCTTGTGTTCCCTCTCTCGCTGGCTGTCTCTATCTCTGTCAAATAAATAAAGAAAATCTTTAAAAAAAAAAAAAGATTGTTGAACACTACATCAAAAACTAATAATGTACTATATGGCTAACTGAACATAATAATCATAAAAAAAGTAAAATAAAATAATTAAAAAAAAGTTATGTAAAACTGCTTTCCAGAATAGGAACTGAGTCTCTTTCACATGTTTAAAAAATAAGGGAAAAACAGTTATTTCAGTTCACTCACTTTGGTGTACATTACTACTCAATTATGTATATTAGAGACATTGCTGGGATTTTAAACTAAAGAAGCAAATTATCACTTCAGAAATAGATTTTCCTGGCACTCTAATGACTGTAAGTTGCCTAGTTGGTCCTGCATTGACAGTCAGTTGCTGCACGACTCTGCCGACTGTCTGGGAGGAAGAAGCCACACTAATATTTTACAAGACACTCCATATCATTACAGACCGCAGTAAGTCTAACAGTTCTCTCCCCATACTTCAGTGTCCTCACAAACATCTAAATCAGTATTACAAGAAGTTTTTCTTTTCACTGAGCACATATCGCTTTTCTAGCAATAATAAAAAAAAATCCATAAGCAAAGGTAGCCCCTCTGTTTAACTTAAGCTTCAAGTTCTCTTCCCTTAGCTTTTGAATTTTTTGTTAAAGCATTTAAATACATTTTTACTGCAATGGCATTTCTGACCAGCTCTGCATGCCCAACCCATATTGCCACCGAACATCACCTTCATATAATTGTACTTTATTAAAGATATCAATTCAGTGGAAAATATAGGGTTTTTTTCCATTCTAAATACTACATTTTTCTAAAGGAATTTAGAATGCTGCATTTCAGTCATACAAGCTAGCATCTGTTACCAACAAGATTTTAAAGGACCTAAATATACTTTACACGCTGGCCAAAGAAAATCATACACTTGTTGCCTTGTTTAAAGTTAGTCTAAGATGAATTTACAGATACAGAAATATATGTATTTGGAAAACTGAAACTAGAATAAAAAAGTGAAATCAGCCTGTAAATCTCTCTACTCAAAGCCTGTAAAACATTTCCCTCATGTACAGATAGAAAATAAATTTGCTTTTCATTCACAAATTCAGTAAATATCACTCTTTTCCAAGTTGTTCAGGACAGAAGCTCCTGATTTCCAAGTTTAAAATTCAAAGAGAAAAGCTGATGGTACCCTATATAAGATGAAATCATGTGATTCTTAAGTAAGTTAGAAGCACTCATATACTCCTTCAATATCCTGTGTTCAACTCTGAGAATTAAAAAATATATGGGGAACCGGGATAGTAAACTTGAGTGTGCCCACCTAATGTTCTTCAAAGCCTGGAATATCCTTAAAATAAAAAGCATTTGCTTAAGGAGACTCCTGAAACATTCTTAATCTTAGTATCTTTAACTGTGGTGCATGCTTCTCTTTTTGTTTGTTATTGGTTGGTTGGTGGTGTGTTTGTGAGGGCAGGTCTTTTAAGGTCTTGAGGAACCTGCATACTGTTTTCCCGAGTGGCTGTACCAGCTTGCATTCCCACCAACAGTGGAAGAGGGTTCCCCTTTCTCCACATTCTCGCCAACATTTGTTGTTTCCTGTCTTGTAAATTTCTGTCATTCTAACTAGTCTAAGGTGGTATCTCACTGTGGTTTTGATCTTTATTTCCCTGATGTCTAGCGATGTTGAACATTTTCTCATGTGTCTGCTGGCCATTTGTATGTCTTCTTTTGGAGAAGTGTCTCTTCATGTCTTCTGTCCATTTCTTGACTGGATTATTTGTTTTTTGGGTGTTGAGATTGAGAAGTTCTTTATGGATTTTGGATACTAGCCCTTTACTGATAAGACATTTGCAAATATCTTCTCCCATTCTGTGGGTTGCCTCTTAGTTTTGTTGACTATTTCCTTTGCTGTGAAGAAGCTTTTTATTTTGATAAAGTCCCAAAAGGTCATTTTTATTTTTGTTTCCCTTGCCTTTAGAGACATGTCTTGAAAGAAGTTGCTGCGGCCGATGTCAAAGAGGTTACTGCCTATGTTCTCCTCTGGGATTTTGAGGGATTCTTGTCTCACATTGAGGTCTTTCATCCATTTTGAGTTTATCTTTGTGGATGATGTAAGAGAATGATCCAGTTTCATTTTTCTATATGTAGCTGTCCAATTTTCCTAGTACCACTTATTGAAGAGACTGTCTTTTTTCCATTGGATATTCTTTCCCGCTTTGTCAAAGATTAGTTGACCACAGAGTTGAGGGTACATCTCTGGAGTTTCTATTCTGTTCCACTGGTCTATGTGTCTATTTTTGTGCCAATACCATTCTATCTTGGTGATCACAGCTTTGTAATATACCTTGAAGTCAGGCATCGTGAAGCCCCCAGCTTTGTTTTTCTTTTTCAACAATCCCCTGGCAATTCAGGGTCTTTTCTGGTTACATACAAATTTTAGGATTGTTTGTTCCAGCTCTGTGAAAAATGTCAATGGTCTTTTGATAGGGATTGGATTGAAAGCGTAGATTTCTCTGGGCAACATATACATTTTAACAATGTTTATTCTTCCAATCCATGAGCATTGAATGTTTTTCCATCTCTTTGTGTTTTCCTCAATTTCTTTCATAAGTGTTCTGTAGTTTCTAGAGTATAGATACTTTACCTCTTTGGTTAGGTTTATTCTTAGATATCTTAAGGTTTTTGTTGCTATTGTAAATGGAATTAATTCCCTAATTTCTCTTTCTTCAGTTACATTGTTAGCGTACAAGAAAGCAACTGATTTCTGTGCATTGATTTTGTGTCCTATCAGGATGCTGAATTCCCGTATGAGTTCTAGTAATTTGAGGGTGGAATCTTTTGGGTTTTCCACATAAAGTATTATGTCATCTGAGAAGAGAGGGAGTTTGACTTCTTCTTTGCCAATGTGAATACCTTTTACTTCTTTTTGTTATTTTGATTCCTGAGGCTAGGATGTCTAGTACTATGTTGAACAATAATGGTGAGAGTGGGCATCCTTGTTGTGTTCCTGACTTTAAGGAAAAGCTCTCAGTTTTTCCCCATTGATAATGATATTCACTGTGGGCTTTTCATAGATGGCTTTTATGATATTAAGGTATGTTCCCACTATCCCCATACTTTGAAGAATTTTAATCAGGAAAGGATGCTGTATTTTGTCAAATGCCTTTTCTGCATCAATGGAGAGGATCAGCTGGTTCTTTTCTTTTATTAATGTGCTCTATCATGTTGATTGATTTCCAAATGTTGAACCACTCTTGCCTCCCAGGAATAAATCCCACCTGGTGGTGGTAGATAATCCTTTTAATGTACTATTGGATCCTATTGGCTAGGATCTTGTTGAGTATTTTAGTATCCATATTCATCAGGGATATTGGTCTGTAATTCTCCTTTTTGGTGGGGTCTCTGTCCGGTTTTGGGATCAGGGTAATGCTGGCCTCATAGAACACATTTGAAAGTTTTCCTCCTATTTCTAGGTTTGAAACAGCTTCAGTAGAATAGGTATGATTTCTTCTTTAAATGTTTGGTAGAATTCCCCTGGGAAGCCATCTGGCCCTGGACTCTTGTTTTTTGGTACGTTTTTGGTTACTGATTCAATTTCCTTACTGGTTATTGGCCTATTCAGATTGTCTATTTCTTCCTGTTTCAGTCTTTGTGGTTTATAAGTTTCCAGGAACACATCCATTTCTTCTGTAATGCTTAAGTTGTTGGCATATAGTTGCTGGTAATAATTTCTAATAAGTGTGTCTATTTCCTTGGTGTTAGTCATGATCTTTCCCCTTTCATTCATGATTTTATTGATTTGGGTCTTTCCCTTTCCTTTTGGATAAGTCTGACCAGAGGTTTATCAATCTTATTATTTCAAAGAACCAGCTACGAGTTTTGTTCAGCTGTTCTACGGTTTCTGGTTTCTATTTCATTGATTTCTGCTCTAATCTTTATTATTTCTCTTCTCCTGCCTGGCTTAGGCTTTGTTTGCTGTTCTTTCTCCAGGCCCTTTAGATGTAAGGTTAGCTTGTGCATTTGGGATTTTTCTAATTTTTTGAGAGGCTTGTATGGTTATGTACTTCCCTCTATGGGCCACCTTTGCAGTATCCCATAGGTTTTGAACCAATGTGTTTTCATTCACTGGTTTGCAAGAATTGTTTAAGTTCTTTAATCTCCTGGTTGACCCATTCACTCTTTAGCAGGATGCTCTTTGACCTCTAAGTATTTGAGTTCCTTCCAAATTTCCTTTTGTGGTTGAGTTCCAGTTTCAAAACACTTTGATCTGAAAATATGCAGGGAATAATAATCTCAGTCTTTTGGTATTGGTTGAAACCTGATTTGTGACCCAATATGTGATCTATTCTGGAGAAAGTTCCACGTGCACTTGAGAAGAATGAGTGTTCTTTTAGCATGAAATGTTCTGTAAATATCTATGAAGTCCATCTGATCCAATGTATCATTCAAAACTCGTTTCTATCTTGCACTTTGTAGATGATCTGTCCATTGCTGTGTGTTGAAGTCTCCTATTAATGTATTAACGTATTACTGTATTTATATACTATTGTATATGCTATTGTATACTATTATACTATTATATACTGTTGTGTTGTATATACTATTAATGTATTACTATGTTTCTTTATTTTGATTATTTATTGGTTGATACAATTGGTTGCTCCCATTTGGGGGCACAGATATTTACAACTGTTAGATTTTCTTGTTGGAGAGACCCTTTAAGTATAATATAGTGTCCCTCTACATTCATTACTATAGTTTTGGTTTAAAATCTAATTTGTCTGATATGAGGATTGCTACCCTAGTTTTCTTTTGAGATCCATAAGCGTGGTTATGCTTATGGCTTATGGTTCTCCATCCCCTCACTTAAAATCTGGAGGTGTCTTTAGGTTCAAAATGAGTCTCCTGTAGACAGTATATGGATGGGTCCTGCTTTTTAATCCAATCTGAAACCCCATGTCTTTTGATGGGAGCATTCAGCCCATTTACATTGAGAGTAACTATTGAAAGATAAGAATTTTGTGCCACTGTATTGCCTGTAAAGTCCCTGGTTCTGTAGATTGTCTCTGTTAATTTCTGGTCTATATTACTCTTGGGGTCTCTCATTGCTTACAGAATCCCCCTTAATATTTCTTGTGGGGCTGGTTTGGTAGTTACATATTCTTTTAGTTTCTGCCTGTCCTGGAAGCTCTCTTTATTTCTCCAACCGTTCTGAATGACAGCCTTGCTGGATAAAGTATTCCTGACTACCTGTTCTCCTTTAATACTGTGAATGTCTTGCCAGCCCTTTCTGGCTTACCAGGTCTCTGTGGATAGGTCTGTTGTTATTCTAATGATCTTCCCTCCATATGTATGGACTCTCCTCTCCCCAGTATTCTCAGGATAGATTCTTTGGCTGTAAGATCTGCAAGCTTCACTATTATATGTTGGGGTGTTCTATTTTTATTGATTTTGGGAGGGGTCCTCTTTGCCTCTTGGACACAAATGCCTGCTTCCTTCCCCAGATTAGGGAAGTTCTCAACTATAATTTGCTCAAATATACCTTCTAGTCCTTTCTCTCTCTCCCTCCACCCCTGCAGGGTTCCCAATAATTCTGACTTTGGAATGTTTCATGGTATCACTAATCTCTCTAAGTCTATTTTCATGGGCTACTGCTGCCCATCTCTGTTTTCCTCAATTTCCTTCCTTTTCATCAGCTTATCTTTCAGATCAGTGATTTGTTCTTTTGCCTCATTTACCCTGGTTGTTAGAGTATCCAGTTTAGACTACATTTCATTCACAGCATTTTTAAGTTCGGCCTGATTAGATCTCATTTCTGTCCTAGAGATTCTATATTGTCACTAATACTTTTTTCAAGCCTAGCTATTGACTTTATGATTGTTATCCTGAATTCTATCTCTGACATCTTGTGTATATCCATATCCATTAGTTCTGTGGCAGAAGACATTGTCTCAGGTTCTTTTGTTTTTTTTGAGAGTTCCTCCTCCTAGTCATTCTGTCAAGGGATGGTTGAGTAAATGAAAATAGTCCAAAATATCAACCACAACTCAAGGAAAATGCACCCTAGAAAATATCCGAAGTGGTTGGAAACTACCACAGATATGCAAGCAAAGCCAAGATGATCCAAAACAATTTTAAAAAGGGCCATGGGGTGGGGAAGGAGATTATAATCTCTCAGGGTGGACAAAGGAACGTGCTCTGACTGATCTTGATTGATTTTTGGCCTTTGTGTTAGAAGACTCTATATCCCAACATTGCAAAGAAATCAGAACTTATATATATGTGGAATAGAATGAAAAATGGGTTAGTACTATGGTGCATAATCAAGAAAACATAGATGTGAAAAAAAAAGTTAAAAAGCGACTTAACACAAGCTGGGAAATAAGAATCTATTTGAAAAGGGAACAGGGTAAAAAAAAAAAGTGAGAGAGAATGAAAAGAAAAAAAAGAAATGTAAAATTTTAGCTTGAAGTATAAACAAATCCTGAGGGAACACCTGGAGGTCCCTATATTATTTTCCCCTGGTGCTGGAGTTTCATAGTCCTGTGAGAAATGAGCTTATCATTCACCTGTTCTTCCAGTCTGTCTTCTTGGGAAGGGGCCTGCTGCTTGGCTTCTCAGGTGTCTTTGTCTGGGTGAAGTTGCCCTACCCCTTGTCAGGGGGATAAGCTTTATGTGAGCTGATCCTCTGTGTGGCTTTTGTTCCCTGGCGACTTTCCACTTCTCTTTAGAGGGTTGGAGCAAATATGGCTGTGTGGGAATTTATGGCCCAGAACCAAAAGGTCATGGTTCCCTTTGTTCAATAAACCCTCCAGATCAAACCATCTCCACTTCTGTGTGTAGCAGACTCCACCGACTTGCGCTATTGGTGCCTGCTGCAACTCTCCCGGGGGAATCCCAGAGGCCTGCGACCGTCTCTGTGCTTGGTGACTTTGCAATTGCTAGCAGCTGTAGGCTCGCATGTGCACCCTCTTCTGCAGCTCCCAGGTCATGCTGGGTGTTGCCCCAGCGTTCTTTTGGGGGTCACACTGCCCTGAGAGCTGCTGCCTTGTCGTGGGCACAAGCCGTTTTATATCTCCCCTGGGATGTTAAACAGCCCGCACCTTCTAGTCCTTTTCAGGGTGATGAGGCAGACAGTGTTTTCCCTACCAGTCCGTCTCACAGTTTATGGTGACCGGAGCTGAGAGTCCCTTCTGGGTTCACTGACCATAATCAGTCTCCCTGCTCCACTGCTTGGGCACTCTACAGGTTCAGGCTCCCCCATTCTTTCTGAGTCCCTGGAATCCTGAGATCACAACGATCCACCTAGAATTCTGCCCCATTCTTCTTCCCCTGTTCCCTTTTCAGAAAGGTATATCTCACTGGAGCAGATTTCTAAGGGTTCTGATTTTTTGCTCCAGTATTATATCACTTTCTGTTGGCTGGCTTTTGGAGGCTCCCACCTCCGTTTACTTTCCAATATTTCCCCTGAAGAGTCAAGGTTCTGCACCTCCCACCTTGCAAAAAGTAGTCGTTTTTCTTTCTTTTTTTTTTAATTTATTTATTCGACAGAGATAGAGACAGCCAGCGAGAGAGGGAACACAAGCAGGGGGAGGGGGAGAGGAAGAAGCAGGCTCATAGCAGAGGAGCCTGATGTGGGGCTCGATCCCACAACGCCGGGATCATGCCCTGAGCCGAAGGCAGACGCTTAACCGCTATGCCACCCAGGCGCCCCAAAGTAGTCGTTTTTCTGATTGTAGAGATCTAGATAAATCTTCTTACATTTCAGGTTGAATTCGTGTGTGTTCAGAATGGTTTGATAGATATCCAGCTAACTTCAAGGGACCAGATGAAATGAGGTCCCCTATTCTGCCACCACCTTGCCCGCACATACTCTTTTAAATTTAATTATTTTTTTTCCTAACAAACAACAGATACCGTGCTGACCGAAATGTAAAAATGCTCATCTGAGAGTTCTCCCCAAGTTGTAAATATATTAACTATATTTAATAATGCTAACGTATCTACCCATAGTTCATTATAAATGAAATCTAGTTTATCCATCCTCTGACCCCACCCAAGCTCACAGTTCCACTCATTTCACTCCAAGACTTCCAAAATAGCCTCTCTGTTTCATCTCCTAAACCACAGCCATGCCATCTTGCTATCACCACACTAATAATTTCCCTTACAACATCACTTCAAATACCTTACTTACTTCTTGAGAAACTTTTAGGGGTTTGGAATTTCCTACCATCCAAATTTCAATTTTCCAAATCCTATCGGTTCCTTAACATACCTACTATATGCCATATCTGAGCATCCCAGCTAAAAGTAGCAGGGTATCAGTCTGAAAGTCTTTGAGGTAATTTAGATCAACCAACAGTCCCTAATAAACGGTATATCTAGTTGTTGTCTGCTCATCATTGATGTAAGCACTGGCATTTATAGAAAATGTATTTCTAACAAGGCCAATCACTTTTAGAAAATTCTAACTACAACTGCTACCTATTTGATTTTAATTCTAATTCCTTGGCTATACATAACTGATTTTGCTTTTGTGTGTGTGTGTTTAATCAATCTGAAGAGGGAAAACAAAGTAAGACGAAATCAGAGAGGGAGACAAACCACAAGAAACTCTTAATCATAGGAAAGAAACTGAGGGTTGCTGGAGGGCAGGGGCGTGGGGGGATAGGATAACTGGGTGATGGGCATTATGGAGGGCATGTGATGTAATGAACACTAGGCATAAGACTGACCTCTTCTTCTGAAACTATAATATACTATATATTAATTAACTGAATTTAAATTTCATATCCATTCAAAATGGATAAATAAATCTTTGGAAAAAAAAGAAGGATGGAGTTAGAGAAAATAGTATCTTTTATCCATTTTGAAAGAGAGAGCGAGAGAAAGAGAGTTAGTGGGGGAATGGCAGAAAAGGACAGAATCCTCAAGCAGAGTCCCTACTGAGTATGGAGCCTGGTGCAGGGCTTGATCTCAAGAACCATGAGACTGAGCCACCCAGGAGCCCCTATCTCCAACCTTCTAATATCTATTCTTTACAAATGCTAAACTAGCCACAACTTTGAATTATTTAAAGTTAAAAATTAAAAAAAAAACAATCAAAAAACAACCACATAACTATGCAGTGGCTCTAACAGAGTTCAGGCAGTGAAAATGTCTGAAAGATAGATTCTAAAAGGTAGAGATCTTAAAATATTTATATTCTACTGTTTTAGGATGCAAAAATCCTCAATGAAATGCTACCAAACTGAATACAACAATACATTAAAAAAAATCACTCACTATGATCAAGTGGGATTTATTCTTGGGATGTAAGGGGGTTCAATGTTCTCAAATCAATCAATGTGACATCACATCAACAAGTATGAAAGTCATATGATCATTTCAGTACATGCAGAAAAAGCATCTGACAATGTGCAATAGCCCTTCATGATAAAAACCCTCAACAGAGTAGGTTTAGAGGGAACATACTTCAATATAATAAAGACCATGTACGATGAATCCAGGGCTAACATCATACTGAACGGTGAAAAATGAGAGCTTTTCCCTTAAGGTCGGAGACAAGACAAGGGTATCTACTCTTATCTCCTTTATCCAATATAGTACTAGAAGTCCTAGCTATAGCAATCAGAAATCAAAAGGAAGTAAAAGGCATCCAAATTGGTTAGAATGAAGTAAGACTTTCACTATCTGCAGATGATGTAATACTATACATAGAAAACCCTAAAGACTCCATCAAAAAACTACTAAAACTGAGAAAGGAATTCAGACATTTCTCATAAAGGGTTAGTATCCAAAATTTATAAAGAACTTATCAAACTCAACACCCAAAAAACAAATAATCCAGTCAAGAAAAGGGCAGAAGACATGAACACACATTTCTCTGGAGAAAACATACAGATGGGCAATAGACACATGAAAAGATGCTCAGTATCATTAAATCATCAGGAAAATGCAAATCAAAACCAGAATGAGACATCATCTCACACCTGTCAGAATGGCTGTATCAAAAACCTAAGAAACAATAAGTGTTGGTGAGGATGTGGAGAAAAAGAACCGCTCACACACTGTTGTTGGGAATGCAAACTGGTGCAGCCACTGTGGAAGACAGTATGGAGGTTCCTCAAAAACTGAAAATAGAATTACCATCTGATCCAGTAATCCCACTACTGGGTATTTACCCAAAGAATACAAAAACACTAATTTGAAAAGAGATATGCACCCCTATGTTTATAACAGTATTATCTACGATAGCCAAATTACGGAAGCAACCCAGGTGTCCACCAACAGATGAATGAATAAAGAAGATGTGGTGTATACATATATATGTGTGTGAACACACACACACACACACACACACTGGAATATTACTCAACATAAAAAAGAATGAAATCTTGCCATTTGCAACAATATGAATGGATCTAGAGTGTATAAGGGTAAGTGAAATAAGAGAAAGACAAATACCACATGATTTAACTCCTATGTGGAATTTATGAAACAAAACAAATGAACAAAGAAAAAAAAGAGACAAATGAAAAACAGACTCTTAACTATAGACAACTGATGGTTACTGGGGTGGGAGGTTGTTGATGGGAGATGGGTGAAATACATGAAGGGGACGATTAAGAGGACACTTATCATGTTGAGCCCTGAGTAATGTATAGAATTTTGGAATCACTATATTGTACGCCTGAAACTAATTTAACGCTGTATGTTAATCATGCTAGATTTAAATTTTTTTTTAAAGATTTTATTTATTTATTTGACAGAGATAGAGACAGCCAGCGAGAGAGGGAACACAAGCAGGGGGAGTGGGAGAGGAAGAAGCAGGCTCATAGCGGAGGAACCTGATGTGGGACTCGATCCCATAACGCTGGGATCACGCCCTGAGCCAAAGGCAGACGCTTAACCGCTGTGCCACCCAGGCGCCCCTAGATTAAAAAATTTTAAATGTAATTTTAAAAAATACATAAATAAATAAATGTAAATGGTCAAAATGCTCCTATCAAAAGACAAAGGGTGAATGAATGGATAAAAAAATATAAGAACTATCTATATGCAGCCTACAAGAAACTCAGTTCAGACCTAAAAACACATACAGACTGCAAGAGAGGAAAAAAGATATTCCATGCAAATGGTAGCCAGTAAAAAAAACAAAACAAAACGAAGTGAGGTAGCAATACTTACATCAGACAAAAAGACTGTGGACAGAAAGAAGAACAGGAGATAAAGAAGGGCATTATATAATGATATAGGTTATCAATCCAGCAAGGGGATATAACAATTGTAAACATCTATGCACCCAACATAGGAGCACCTAAATGTATAAAGCAAGTATTAGTAGACATAAGGAGAGAAACTGACAGAAACACAGTAATAGTCAGGGGCTTTAATACCCCATTTACATCAATGGATAGATCAACCAGATAGAAAATCAATAAGGAAACAGCTTTGAACAACATATAAGACCAGACAGACTGAGATTTATACAGAACATTCCATCCAAAAACAGCAGAATACACATTCTCTTCAAATGCACATGGGACATTCTCCTGCATAAATCACACGTTTAGGCCACAAAACAACTCTCAATAATTTTAAGAAGACTGAAATCATAGTAGGCTTCTTTTCTGGCCACATTGCTATGAAACTAGAAACGAATAAAAAAAAAACTCGTAAAAACAAAAACACAGGGAGGCTAAACAACATGCTACTAAAAAACTATGGGTCAGTGAATAAATCAAAGAGAAAATAAAAAAATATCTAAAGATAAATGAAAACATAATGGTTCAAAATCTTTGGGACACAGCAAAAGTAGTTCTAAGAAGGAAGTTTACAGCAATCAAGAGACAAGAAAAATTTCAAATAAACAACCTAACCTACAGGAATTACAAGCTATAGGAATTACAAAACAGAGGAACAAATGAAGCCTAATTTTAGTAGACGAAGAGTGATAATAAAGATCAGAGTGGAAAATACAAAACGAAGACTAAAAAAAACAATACAAAAGATCAATGAAACTAAGATCAGTTTCTTTAAAAAGACAAACAAAATGGAGAACCCTTATCAGACTCATCAAGAAAACAGAGAGGACTCAAATAAATGAAATCAGAAATAAAAGATGAGAAGTTAAAACTGACACACAGAAATACAAAGGATTATAAGAAACTACTAAAAAAATTCCATGCGAAATAACTGAACAATCTACAAGAAAGAGATAACTTCCTAAAAACATACAATCTTCCAAGACAGAATCAGGAATAAATAATTTGAACAGAATGATTACTTGAAATGCCACTGAACCAGTAATCCAAAAACTCCCAACAAGCAAAAGTCTAGGACTAGATGGTGTCATAGGTGAATTCTACCAAATTTTGGAAGAATTACTACCTACTCAAACTATTCCCTCCAAAAAATGATGAAGAAGGAATTCTTCCAAATTCATTCTATGAGGCCAGTAAGAGACTACCAAACAAAAATTACAGCCCAATACTACTGATGAACACAGATGAAAAAATCCTCAGCAAAATACCAGCAAAATGCATTCAACAGTACATATAAAGGATCATTTACCATAATCATGAGGAATTTATTCCAGGGATGCAAGGATGGTTCAATATATGCAAATCAATGTGATACACCACATTAACAAAGTGAAGGATAAAAATCATACGATCACTGCAATAGATGCAACTAGCAAACTTCAACATCTGTTCATGATGAAAATTCAGTGAAGTGGGTTTACAGGAAACATATCTCGACATCAAAAGGCCACATATTAAAAAACCCACAGCTAAAATCATACTGACAAAAAGCCAAAAACTTTTCCTCTAAGATAAGGAATTACACAAGGATATCTACTCTCACCACCTTCACTCAACATAGAACTGGAAGTCCTAGCCACAGCAATCACAAGAAAAAAAAGACATCCAACTTTTGTTAAGGAAAAAATAAAACTGTCACTATTTGCAGATGACATGATACTAAACATAGAAAACCCTCAAGACTCCACGAAAAAAAATATCAGAAATGAATTCAGTGAAGTTGCAGAATACAAAATTAATATACAGGAATCTGTTGCACTTCTATACACAAATAATATGTGGCAGAAATTTAAAAAAATCCCATTTATAATTGCACCTAAAATAATAAAATACATAGGAATAAACTTAACCAAGGAGGTGAAAGACCCGTACACTCAAAACTATAAAACACCGATGAAAGAAACTGAAGATGACACAAACAAATGGAAATGCTCATGGATTAGAAGAGTTAAAATGTCCATACTACTCAAAGCAAGCTACAAACTCAACGCAATCCCTATCAAAATATCAATAGCATTTTTCACAGAACTAGAACAAGTAATCGTAAAATTTGTATGGAACCACAAAAGACCCCCAATAGTCAAAGCAATCTTAAGAAAGAAGAACAAGCTATAGGTATCACAACCCCAGATTTCAAGATACCGTATAAAGCTATAATAATCAAAACAATATGGTCCTGCCACAGAAATAGCCACAAAGATGAAGGGAACAGCACAGAAAGCCCAGAAATAAACCCATGCTTATATGGTCTCTTAAACTATGACAAAGGAGGCAAAAATATACAATGCAAAAAATATATATATATATCAGTCTCTTCAATAAATGGTCTTGGGAAAACTGGACAACTGCATGCACGAGAATGAAACTGAATCATGTTCTTCTACTATACACAAAATAAACTCAAAATGGATTAAAGACTGGGGCACCTAGATGGCTCAATCAGTGAAGTGCCCACCTCTTGATTTTGGCTCAGGTCAGGATCTCAGGGTCATGGGATTGAGCCTGGCGTCACGGTCTGCGCTCAGAGGGGAGTCTGTTTGAGATTCTCTCCCTCTCCTTCCACCCCTCCCCCTTCACTTGTGCGTGCTCTTTCTCTCAAATAAATAAATCTTAAAAAAAAAATGGATTAAAGACCTAATGTGAGCCCTGAAACCATAAAACTCCTAAAAGAAAACATAGGCAGAGGGCTCCTGGGTGTCTCAGTCGGTTAAGCAACTGCCTTTGGCTCAGGTCATGATCCCAGGATCTGAGATTGAGCCCCATGTCGGGCTCCCTGCTCAGTGGGGAGCCTGCTTCTCCCTCTGCCCCCCTGCTCATGCTCTCTCTTTTTCTCTCAAATAAATAAATAAATAAATAAAATCTTAAAACAAACAAACAAACAAAAAAAACATACGCAGTAACCTCTTGGACATCAGCCTTAGCAGAATTTTTCTACACCTGTCTCCTCAGGGAAGGGTAACAAAAGCAAAAATAAACAATTGGGACTACATCAAACCAAAAACCTTTTTTACAACAAAGGAAACCATCAACAAAATGAAAAGGCAACTAACTTACTGAATGTGAGAAGATACTTGCAAATGATAATACCCATTAAAGGGTTATATCCAAACTATGTAAAGAACTCATATAACTCAACACCAAACAAACAAACAAACAAAAAAACCAAAAAAACAACTCACAAATAACCCAGTTAAAAGGGCAGAGGACCTCAATAGACATTTCACCAAAGAAGCCATAGAGATGGCCAAGACACAAATGAAAAGACGCCCAACATCACTTATCATCAGGGAAATGTAAATCAAAACCACAATGAGATATCATTTCACACCTGTCAGAATGGCTAGTTCAAAAATACAAGAACTAACAAGTGCTGGTGAGGATGTGGAGGAAGGGAACATCTGTGCACTATTAGCGGGAATGTAAATTGGTACAGCCACTACAAAAAACCATTGGAAGATTCCACAAAAAATTAAACACAGAAATACCATATGACCCAGTAATTCCATTTCTGGGTATTCACCTGAAGAAAACAAAAACAATGAACATCATGAAAAGACACATGCACCCCTATGTTTATTGCAGCATTATTTACAATAGTCAAGATATGGAAGCATCCCAAGTGTCCATCAAAAGATGAATGGATAAAGAAGATATGTTATATATATACAATGGACTATTACTCAGACATAAAAAGAACAAGGTCTTGCCATTTGCAACAACATGGATGAACCCAGAGGGTATTATGCTAAGTGAAATAGGTCAGACAGAATAAAACAAATACCGTATTATTTCATTTATATGTGGAATCTAAGAAACAAAACAAACAAACCCAGAAACAGATTCATACATACACAGAACAAACTGGTGGTTATCAAAGGGGAAGTGGGTGGGGGGGAATGGCTGAAATAGATGAAGGGGATTAAGAGGTACAAACTTCCAGTTATAAAATAAAAATGTCATAGGGATGAAAAGTACAGGATAGGGAATATAATCGATAATATTTTAATAACTTTGGTGGCAGATGGAAACTAAGCTTACTATGTGACCATTTCATAATGTACAGAATTACTGAATAACTATGTTGTACACCTGAAACTAATATTAATATGACAACAATACTTCAATAAAAAATTAATAATTAAAAATCAGTCAATTACTTTATATAAAAATGGTTAAGTTTAATATGTATAAGGAATATACATAAACTTGTATGTCTTTTAGATAGAAAAAATTATTAAAATCAAATTTAAGTAAAATTTAAAGAAAAATTATTTTTCTTACTTAATCTATTTTGAAGATATGAAGTTCCATGTGTATTTTTGCAAATGTAGAACAATAATATTCCTAATTTAGCTAAAATTTATCAAATGCAAATACTCAGAGCTCTTAATAGCTATGTATAAAAGAACAATTAAACAATCAGTTAGGTGACTCAGAACTACCTAGAATAATCTTTCCTGACATATACACAAATAAAGAGGTGACAGCAATTTAAATATCCAACTGTCAGGTTAAAAAAGCATAGCTATGGCTCTAACGGATATCTCCTCTTGAATCATGAAATTAATCAACTGGATTTTTTAAAAATTACTACATACAGTATCGGAAACTAAATTTATTGCTAACTACAGTAATAAGTAATCCGTTACCTATATGATTTGCAAAATTCAGTTTTTCAAGATGAAAACTCTAAAGATAATACTAAAGTTGTTAATTGAAATTATTTTGGAAGATTAATAGTCAAAACTATTTTGGTTGTTCACTTTACATGAGGTCTCAACTTCAGTCAACTTTAAACAACTAAAAATCACTATATGACTATGCAAGACTGAGGTTCGGTTAGTGATCATGAAGTCAAAACTATACAAAGAACAGAACTAAAAACAGTTCATAAAAGTGAAACGAACACTGACAATTTCTAAGTGTTTTTGGAATCTGAGAAAGAGTAAATAAACTGCTGACACTGCAGTGCCATATGCCCTCTGTTCTTGAAAGGATGTTTAGTCTTTAAAAACAATAATAATAAAAGGTAAAAAGTCTTTTTTTTTTTTTTTAAAAGATTTTATTTATTTATTTGACAGAGATAGAGACAGCCAGCGAGAGAGGGAACAAGCAGGGGGAGTGGGAGAGGAAGAAGCAGGCTCATAGAGGAGAAGCCTGATGTGGGGCTCGATCCCATACCGATGGGATCACGCCCTGAGCCGAAGGCAGACGCTTAACCGCTGTGCCACCCAGGCGCCCCAAAAGGTAAAAAGTCTTATCACTTAATGTCACATGGCCAGTAGAATCTTAATTTTCTATTAAAAAATTATCCAGAGGCCACAAACCATTATTATTCACATCAATGGCTGTACTAGTTAAATTTCATGGCTGAGAAAATATGAAGATAACAGAGAAGAAACTTTGAGTACCTTAAATAAATATTACAAAGGGAAGACCTGGAAACTCTGAATCACTGAATCATCTAATTAGATGAAGTAGAAACCAAAAATCCCTAATAGCCTGGTGCTGCCATTCCCACACTCCTTGCCCTCTTGTGATTCCTCACTGAGGCCATGTTCTAGGATCTACCACGGAGTAACAATGACCAGCAATCATAGCCTCTGAAGTAGTGACAGGACCGTGCCCCTTTAGAGATGAGAAAACCCCTTGAATTACTCTTTTCCAAAGGCACCCTCTAAAGGGGTGAGCTGATGAGAAAGACCTACATCCTACCCCATCAGGAATTCTGACTGCTATTTCTGGTCTTCAGCATGCTAGAGGCACCTGCTTATTAGGAGAAGCTCCAAGTTCTGGGGTTGGGGAAGGAGGTGGAAAGACAGCCTTCCTCTGCATCGCTCATGAGTAAATTATGTTTCTCACGTAACAACTAGAGATTCAATGGAGACAGATATGAGCCACTGCTTGTGGACACTGAAGCTTAGTGACCAAGTCTTACTGTAGTAATCACTGAACATGCAGGAAACTTGGAGTGGTTGCATCATGATTTTTCCTATTCTCACAGAAATATCACAAGTAATTTCATAACCTTGAATAATTTAAGATAAAGAAGATAATTTAAGAACAATGTCAGTGCTAACAATTATGTCCAATACATGCTAATCATTGGAGATAATATTAAATTTAGCTAAATTCACTTAAACTAGGCAATGTCACCTAGAACTGCTGATATGTTGGATATACTTTATACTCACATTTTAACTCAAATACAATTGTTCAAAATTTAGGGAGTTCATAAAGCTAGCATATGAGAATTCACAGAAGATATGAAAATGAATGCCAAAAGGCTTATTTTAATTAAATTAAATTCAACAAATATGAATATCTATTGTGCACCACCTTAAAAAAGTGAGTAAGAATAATAATGGAAACTAGATCACATGATTAAGCCTCCTAATGAAAAGAAAATTGAGAAAAATCACTACAAAACCATATAGCAAATACTTGCAAGATAACAAACCAAGGAGTGACCTGCACATTTAGTAAAACTATATACTAATAAACTACCCATCTTCATTCACTTAACATATACAGAGCATCTTCTGTTATGTTGAGACTGTGCTGAACGCTGAATGTAGATATGAAAAAATCAGCCACTGTGCTGAGTCGTCTGAGCACAGAAGAACAGCAACAAGCAGATGATGATAGCTCCTATGTATGAGTGCTACAAGGGACAGAAAACTGCATCAGGAGCAGGAGGGATGGGGAAGACCAACCCAATCTGGAGGTGTGCAAGGAGGCAGGAAGGAAAGCTTCCCAGAGGAGGGAGTGCCTAATTATCAGGGAAGAGCAAGAGCAGAACAGGCATGGGTCTGTCAGGACTGAAGCAGCTCTGACTGCCTGCTGCCTATAGAAGGGATGCCTGAGAGGTACAGGGAAGGAGTGTGAAGCAGGTAACAGACAGCTGCCACATGCCAAGTGTAAGCATTAGCAATGCCTATGAATTTTAGGTTTTAGCCTGAGGGAGAATGGGTCATCCTGAACTGTTTTAAGCAGAGAAGTGACAGATCCCATTTATATTTTGGAAAGATGAGCTTTTCAAAAAGTTAGAAGTGAACTTGAAACAGGCAAGATTGGGTGCTGGCACCAAAAGGAGAACCCTCAAGCATCCTGATAAGAAACAAAAATGATGAGGGGCAGAATTCAGAAATGGGAAAGAGGGGACCTGCAACTAACTATTTGCTGGAACAAGAGGGAAGGGGGGCCTTGGTTGATGTCTTCACCCCTTCCCAGTGTTAGGAGGTCTGGAAGCAGAAAGAGCTGATTTGGAGATGATGAGAAAGTGAAAGTGATGAGCTTACTTTTGGACTTGCTAAGCTGAAGAGGTCTCTGGAATGTTCCAATGAAGATGTCTACTAGGAAGGCTGACAGACCTTGAGCTCAGAATAGAGATTAGACTGCAGACGTCGATGCTGGAGGCACCGGTCAGTCTACCATTAGTCAATGAAATTGCTCAGAGAGAGTCTGAAGACGGTCTGGCAAGAACAGAGAAATATAGAGTCCTGGGCATACCAGCAGTGCAAGGCTATGCAAAGGAAGAGAAACCAATCCACAAAGGAAACTGAGGGCTACCAAATAGCAGTGGGATCAGAGATGCCACAGAAAGTCTCCGGAAGAGGGTTCAACAATGGAAGTACTACAGAAACATGGACTATGAAAAGGAGTGAATGCATCACAGATTCCCAACTACAGCTGACCCTCGAACAATGTGGGGATTGGGTGCTGACCCCCGCACAGCTGAAAATCCACATATAACTCTGACTCCCCCAAAAGTTAACTACTAATAGCCTACGGCTGACCAGAAGCCTTACCAATAACATAAACAGTTGATTAAAACATATTTTATACATTCTATGTATTATACGCTGTATTTTTGCAATAAAGTAAGCTAGAGAAAAGAAAATGTTATTAAGGAAATAAGGAAGAGGAAAAACATTTACAGTGCTGTGCTGTATTAACAAAATCCACATATAAGCGGAATTGCACAGTTCACACCCGTATTGTTCAAGGGTCAAATGCATAGCATCGGAAGTGGCTTCAGTGTGAATAGTCTCAATGGGGGGGGGGGTGAAGGCAGACTTTGCAGGATCAGAGACCAAGTGACACAGCAACACAGATAGCATTAGCATGGACTCTTTGAGGGAAGACAACTTTTTAAAAGCTGGGTTGCAAAGAGAAGAGTGATGGGGAGTTACTGTGGGGATTGTGATTTATAGTTAGGGTGACCACACTGCTGGTTCAGTGCCTAATACCCTAGCCTTACCCCCAGACTCTCAAGAGATTATAAATAATTTGGTTATCTTAAGATGGCTGAAATCTAGAAAATTAGAACCACAAGTAGTAAGTTATAATTATATGCAAGGCATTGAATCAGATGTTATGAGGACACAAATAACTGAAACCATCTGTCTGCAAGACACTTAAAACTTAGGATGTACCTGAATGTGTGCATGTATGTGCACATGTGTGTATGTGTTTGCACGTGCATGGCCTGCCATGTAACAACTCCTTTATTTCTGAATACCTGAGATTGCTAAACTACTTCCACAAAAATTTGGTACAGCAAAACTAAGGCTTTTCTTTTCCCATAAGATAATTTATATACATATACACAAGGGGAAGTGCCCCAAATAAGAAAGGAAAAGTGGTCACTGGATGCCATCCTTCTCAGCCATCTTAAAGAGAAGGTGGAGGCAGGCCAGCCAAGGGAGAAGCAGAAATCAGGCATCGGGCTGGTCCAGAGAGTTCAGCTCTTTGAGTCTAGTTTTTCTAAGACTGGGGAGAAAGGACAGGGCAGTGACATTTAGTTCATCAGCAGCGGTCTAGGAACAGTAGGGGCAATATCTGAGTATTGTGCATTATTACCTTGAGTAGAAAATGAAGAGATTTTATTGAAAAACCCTTTTGAGGGGCGCCTGGGTGGCTCAGTTGGTTAAGCGGCTGCTTTCGGCTCAGGTCATGATTCCAGTGTCCTGGGATTGAGCCCCCTCATCAGGTTCCCTGCTCAGCGGGGAGCCTGCCTCTCCCACTCCTCCCCACCTGTGCTCTCTCTCACTATCTCTGCCACTGTCTCTGTCTCTCTCTCAAATAAATTAATAAAATCTTAAAAAAAAAAGAAAAACCCTTTTGATATCCATCCCTTGGAATTCTGAAACTTTCAGTCACTGCTCTATAAAAATACTTAAATAATTTGGAAGTCTATCAATGTGAAAAGAAATCTCCACATATCTGTTTAAAAACTCTCCCAAAATGGGGCAATAAAAGACAGGTAACAAAAAATATGCATATTATGCTTATGTACTAAAGAATTATAAGAGAGGTTAAAAGGGATTCAGAAAAAAACAATCCTGTCAGGGTTGATGGGAAGAAGACTTGCCAGAAAAAGCGCTCCTTTAAGAGATGGGCTCTGAAGCATGCACAGGCCAGTCAGGGAAGTGATGACCAGGCAGCGAAGACACTAGCCAAGGCACCTGTGGGAGCTATAAAGGGGTCATTGGTGCCGTTACTGAACAAATATTTACTAAGCAGGCATCATGTACCGAGCAGTAGTTTAGGTACTGAAGATACAGAATTCAAGAGGCAAAACTTTTTGTTTGTGAATTTGCAAATTTGTGATGAACTCTTCTGGTGGCATCTTCTCACCTGACCTGATTAAGGATACTGATTATCACTCTTCGTCTAAGTACTCATGTTTCCTTGCAGAAATCCTTGCTGGGAATGTGACATAATATATGGCACGTGCACTATATCTTTCTAAAATCCAAAAATACCGAAATTCCAAAAGTCATATGGGCCCAAGAATTTTGAAAAAGGGACTGTAGATCAAAACCTCCAGACGGTATAGACTGATGATCTTGAGAATGACAATTTATTGTTAAAAGTCATGTTTGTTCACTTAAATTGGTAATCAACCCACTAACTATGACCTCATGGATTTAGCTTTAATAAGTTCAACCAGTATAAAGGCCAGTGCTAGAACCACAGGTACAGCATTCTCCCTTGTAAATAATTATTTTACAAATAAAATGAGTACTTTTCACAAGTTAAATTTAAAACACCATGGCAACTGTCCATTGGCCATGTCGTTTCTTCAGGTTGGTGGCTGGTATGGTGATATTTAAGTTTAAGACCTGAATGACAAAAGTGAGGCAGTTCTATGAAGATAAAGGAGAATTACTGCCTAAGCAAAGGAAAAAACAGGCTTGAAGAGATAAGGTGGAAGGACGTGGAAAGTCTGGGCAACAAAAAGGCTCACTGTGCTAAAATATAGCTGGAGAGAGGCCATGGGGTGCACTCGTAAGTGGCGGGCAAAGGGCACCAGGCCGGGGCCTGCCCTGCACTGCGTGTTTTACTGTAAGTTTAAATGGGAAGATATCGCAAGGATTTTAAGATACTAATAGGATCTGATTTAAACTTTAAAAGGATGTATTTGGGATATGAACTGTAACCCAGTCTGGACACAGTAAAGTATGTATATAGAAAAGTAACAGAATTTAAGGAAAAAAGATTAATTATGGCCACACGTAGGTAGAAAGCCTCAGATGACTATAACGGCTGTGATTTCAGAAAATAAAATACCTATGGTCACCTAAAATATTTTTAATTTCATGATTCTGGTTTTTAGTTTTGACTTACGGCACCACTATATTGTTACCACCTAAAGTGAACACTACACAATAAAAACCCAAAGGTGTTTAAAGACTGAACAATTTTATCACCATCTAATAAAAGCATTACACAATTTAAAAAAGGTGTTTAAAGCAATTAGGTAAAAGAATGAAGATTAACTCAAACCTGCTAACAGTTCACTGGTACATCTATTTATATACATTCAAAAAGAATCTATGTCTAATATAAACATGACCACTTCTATATAAGACTACTTCTAGACAAAAATGTTATTAGGGAGCTTGGTTCTATGTATTCCACACCATTTCATACAAAGGAATAACTATCTGATCCATCAAAAAGTTTATCTGATTCAGTAAGCAATAGATAATTTTAAAATATGTATTATGATTTAAGTGACTTTCATTTGATGTCACGAGATAATACTGGAATTGTGTCAGTCATCCTTCTGTGGTTCAATTTTCTTTGCTTAATTACTATAATAATCATACTCCTAAACATTTTTCTTCTATCCTTCACCCTGTCAGCATTAATAATTAGGTCTTATACAGAAGTGACCAAATTTCTTACATAAATTTTTTGATGACAGTCACAGAGTCATTGTATAAAACTGTCACTCATAGTCTGTTTTATCTATGCCATAAAGACATATCCTGGGAAGCAAATATGCATTACTAAAACGATCCAATATTATAAGGTATAATTATTTTCTGGAATTTAAGAATAATTTTAAGTTTTAAGTATGAATAATAAAAAGTGCACTAAATTCCAAACTATCAAAAAATGGGTTTAAGCTACTAAAAAGTTAAAATCAAACTAATGGGAAAAAATATGAATAAAAAGAAAAGCATTTTAAGAATACACTAATTGATAAAATCCGTATTTATTACTCCAGATGCACTGGACTACCTTTAGAGAACATTAGTAGCCTGAAACCCTTTACCTGTTGGAGGCAGGCAGTCTTTCCAATCAAAATAGCCTGCATAAATTCCAGGTTCCAAGGAGCCAACTATAGGATCTGCTTTCAACTCAATGTAATTTTCAAAGAGTCTTTGGTCTAATTCTTTTAACGAGGCCATGCTAACCTATAAACACATAATAAAGAATAACTATGAGTTTTTTATTTGAGCACGAGGGAAAAAATAAAATAATATAAATACTTCAGCACATTTTAAAAGTACTTATCATTTTTCCTTTATCATTTTACAGAAAAAAAAAATCATGATTTTTATTTTATTTATTTTTCAGTAACAAAGACCACTCTCTCAACACAACTTAGTTAATAGGAATTAATCCCCACGTATAGACTACACATAGAAAGTTCAGCCCGCATGAACTGTGAGTTCCTGATGGCAGGAGAAGCAGAACAGGATGAGGAATGTAGCCTCAGTCCTAAAAGTCTATGCCTGGTCTCACTGGCACTCCAGAGGCCAAGAAGTTGCAGAGTAGGTGGGTAGAGTGCTAAATTTGGGAATAAAGAGTCTGTTGGCTCAAGGGCCTCTGCGGTGGACTAGTGGTGATATGTCTGCCTCTACACCGTAAGTCAAGCATCTACAAAGAGGAATATCTGTCATGCAGTGAAATTAAGCTGTAGAAAAGACAAGCAACAACTTGAACTTAGAAAAATAATGAAAACCTTTCAGGAGATGAATGTACAATATAAAACAAGACTTAGGGAGAGAACACGCGTGATTTTCAAAGATAACTGAGTAGTTTAACTGGAGGACTCAATGGTCACTACAGAGACTGAAATTAAGTGCAGTAAGTACTTCAAGGCACAGAGTAAAAAATATAAAGAGGTGGAAATTATGAGGGTAGAAACTTAGAAGACAGATCCACAAACTCTCATATGAAAGGAAACAGAAATTCAAGTAGAAGAATATGAACTGTCACAGAAGAGACAAGAATTAAACAAGCAACAGAATAAAATTTCTGGATCTAAAGACTGACTTTGCAATTTGAACAGGCTTGCTGGGTTCTAGGCTAGATTTATGAGGCACTGCAAAAACTGTTAAAGTGTCTAATTTCTAAATAATTAAAAAAGAGAGAACGAAAAATTTTAAGCTTCCAGTTCAAAAAAAAAAAAATGAATTACTTACAAAGAAGAATGAGTCTGACATCAGATTTCTCAGATGCAGCACGGGAACTTAAAGTCACCGGAATAATATCCACAGGAATAAAAGGAATTCAACCCAAGAATCCTATATTAAGCCATGATGTCATTCACTTAACAGAGTCCAAGAAACATATTTTTAGTTATACAAGGATTCAAAGAATATATATCACTCGTGTACTTGACAAAGGGCTGTATCCTAAAAGTAAATATATCAGACTGAGAAGGATGAACAATTGAGGATAACAGTGGCAGGCAATGAACTTTGAGTTCTCCTTCATCCCTGCCTTTCTCCAATATTTAGAAACATCAATCTAAACAGATGATAAGAGATACTCTAGACATGTGAAATAAAATGCTAATACTTGAAAGAGAGGAGCCAATCAAAAAGGAAATACTAATAGTAGAAAAAGAGAAAATTAAACTCAAAGAAAAGCACCAATACCAAAAGTGGGTTGTTTAACTGGTTATTACAGTTTTATGTCAGTAAGTATGACTACATTGAGGAAACTGAAAAACTGAAAATACAATTTCTAAAAATGGCACACATATCCTCTATGTATTAAACTGAGTCCATTATTTAAAATGCTTTCACACAAGCATTTAAGGAAGAAATTTCACACACAAACTTTTTCATAGAACAGAGCCTGAGAACATTTCCTACTTTGTTTAATGAGATAAGCAAAACCTGATGCCAAAACCTGACGAGAATATTGCAATAAAAGAAAATTACAACTCATAACAAAAACATAAAATCTTAACAAACCGCTGGCAAATTCAATCTACAAGTAAATAAAAAGAATATGTTATAATGAAGTGGAATTCTTTTAACAGATGACAAAAAAAGGACTTGATAATATCCCCTCCCACCACTTACTTTAAGATTGTACTAGAGATCCTAGTCCATGCATATAGTTAAGAAAAAATACCATGAAATAAGTAAAACTGTCTTTTTAAGACATATTCTAAAGCTATAATATGTATAATAATAACACAATATTAACATAATACTTAATAAAAGATAGCTCATAGACCTGAATGTAACAGATAAAACTACAAAGCCTCTGGGAAAAACATATTCAGGACACTGGAGCAGGTAAAGATTTTGACAGGATATAAAAGGCATTAAACATTTTTAAAAATGATAAATAGGATCTCATCAAAATTAAAAATTTCTACTCAAAAGACAGCACTGTAAAAACAAAACAGCAAGCCAGAGACTGGGAGGAAAAATATATATCTGACAAAGAACTTATATACAGATTTCTAAAAATCACTAATAGAAAGGTAAACAATCCAATTAAAATATAGGCAAATGAATTGACGAGGCACTTCCAAAAAGAAGATATCTGAATATGAGTATCTAAATGTGTAAGAAAAAGGGCTTAACATCATTATATCAGAGAAAGCCAATGAAAGCAACAGAATTGGCTAAAATAAAAAAGAACGATAATATTGTGTTTGTAAGGACAACATGGAGCAACTAGAATACTCATAAACTGATATAAAATGAGAAGTAAAATGAGACACCCACTCTGGAAAACTATTCAGAATTCCTAATCAACCTATTCCATGACCAGCAATTCCAAGATGAGAGAGTACAAATGTCCACAGAAGACTTTCACAGCAATGTTCACAAAAAGTTTATTCATAAAAACCTTAAACTGGGGCACCTGGGTGGCTCAGTGGGTTGAGCGTCTGCCTTCGGCTCAGGTCATGATCTCAGAGTCCTGAGATTGAGCTCTGCATTGGGTCCCTGCTCAGTGCGGAGCCTGCTTCTCCCTCTCCCTCTGCCTGCCACTCTCCCTGCTTGTGCTTTCTTTCTCTGTCAAATAAATAAATAAAATCTTAAAAAAAAAAAACCCAAAACCTTAAACTAGAAATAATCCAATGTCTCTTACCATAAGAATGATTAAACAAATTTGAGTTATCCAAACTCGGCAATAAAAGAAAATAAATTACTTACAGACACAATAAATTTGGATGAATCTTAAAAATTATTAAGCTGGAGCAAAAGCAGCTAGACATAAAAGATGAATGGTTCCATTTTACATGAAGTTAAAGAACAGGCAAAACTAATATATCCTGACAGAAATCAAAACACTGGTGAGAAGGGTCCCTACGGACTGGAATGGGGCATGAGAGAAATACATCTTGATCTAGGTGGTGGATACTGGGACATATATATATGCATTAAAAGTCACCTATTTGTACACTGAAGATCTGTGTTTTAGCGTATATAATTCATACTCTAATTTAAAAAAAAAGTGGTTGAAAATAAATGAATGGGCAGATAGATACTAGGCATATGAAATAGAAAGTGGAGTGGCAGTATTAATGTCTGACAAAGCAGAATTAAGGTCAACAGTACCTCATGAATTTTGTTGTAAGAATTCAAAACGATAATTTATGAAACTTATGTAGTACATTTAAAGTACATCATAAATTCTCTCAGCTATCATTATATTATTATTATTTATTTCAACATGCCCAATTTTCACTAAAGCCCTGTTCACACTAGCTAATGAATACAGATGTTAGCTAAGTTTGCTTGACCCCTGCTATGCAAGGATAAGGTCTGTTCATCATTAAAGCACTATCTAATAGTGATGAATGAAAGTTAAATGAAAAAAAAATCCTTAAAGGAAATCACAGTCTAATAGGGAAGAAAGGCAAGAAAACATTGATAAAACGTTCAAAGAACATAGCTGTTGGGGGAGTGTTTATGGGGTACTTCTAAGGGCACTGGAAAAGGCTTTCTTAAGAAAAGAAAGGTGCTAATTCAGTAATTATGCAATCAGAAATAGATGTACGCACTAAATTCCTACATATGAGAACTAAGGAGCACCTTTTAAAGTACTTCAAGTAGTTGGTAATAACTTACAGAAATACAGAATACTTCAGGAGGTAGCATTTCAGATGCAGGGGCAAATAATACTGGTGATAATCTACCATTTTATCTTCTTAGGCAGAAATATGCATATCAAAAGATATTCTGACAACATACAGCCTCACCTGTATAGCAGCAAGTGTGCAGCCACACAGGTGCTGAAAAACACACACCTAAGTAGATGTCTCATTTCCTCAATTTCTATACAGTTGTCTTCAATTCACTCAAAATAGTTAAAAAAAAAAAAAGAGACTAGATCGGGAGCGTTCACGTATTGCATGGAGCACTGGGTGTTATACGCAAACAATCATGGAACACTACATCAAAAGCTAATGATGTACTGTATGGTGACTAATATATCATCATCATAATAATAAAAAAGAATCATCAAAATTTTAATGTTCCAAATTTAAATTTTCTAATTTACTATTTTAAAAACTTTTTGTTAAAAATGCTTCTTAAAAAGTATGTTTCTGAGAAAGAAAAAATAATTTTAAAAAAGTTAATTTCATTTCAAAGATGACAGAAGGAGTACATTGAACTGAGTGATCTCTATGGAAACAAAATCATCAAACTACAATTAGAACATCTATGCAAGTGAATATGGATGACTAGGTTCAGTCAAATTAATATAATTTTTAAAATTTTTTACAAATGGATGGCCAGACAAGTGGCAAACTGACATTACTTTGTGCTATTGAAACATGTCAAATGTGGACAAAATAAATGCCAAGTAAATAATTAATTTTTAAAAATAAACTCTTAAATCCCTAGTAGAGGTGGCACTATTAAAACAAGACAAAACAAAACAAAAACAGGATAAAACAGGATATACTGTCATCCTGAAACAGAAAAACAGACAATGTCTCTAGCACTTAGTGAGAGCCATCATTCCTCACTTCCCTCACCTTCCACTGTGACTTACTACTAATCTTTATTATTCCCCAAACTTTTCTTCTTCTGTTAATTTTTTATAATCAAGTTAACTATCTCACGCCCCATTACTGAGGGTTCTCATAACTGCTCCAATCTTCTTCTTAATAGGAATAGTCTTTTATTTGACTATTGTAACTGTATGTGATTTGGCCACCTACACAGAATGACCTAAGGGGCATGGGAAATAACTTTACTGCCACTACCTCCTACACTGATGTTTGAAATTATACCACTCCAGAGTAAGTTAATCATTTTCCTTTACTTAGTAACAAAACCAAAGTTTCTGGAAATGAAAAACAACTGGAATAAAATGGCAATAGGCAGCAAATTTCAACAAGATAAGATATAAATGAAGAAAAAGTCAATGAGAAGAGAGAGCTGAATGAATTATTCTGAATCATTACAGAGAATTAAAGATGGGTGGGGGAAACATAAATGAAAAATGTAAGAGACATGGAGAACAGAGTAAGAAGGTCTAACATATATCCCACAGGAGGTCTTGAAGGAGAAAAAAGAGTGAATAGAAAAGAATAAATATTGAAAGAGGTAATAGCTGAGATTTTCCAGAACTGATTAAAGGTATCAATCAGTCAGGGGAAAAATGGCCAACAAAATACACCAAGAGACACATCATAGTCGAACTATGAAATATTAGACAATAATAAATAAGAAAATAATTAATATCTAAAAAGCACCCAAAGAAAGACTTTTACATCTCTCAGTAACTGACAAATTAAAGAGCAAAACACACAAAAGGAATGGATATAGAAGACTGAAAAACAAAATTCACAAACTTGATCTAATAGACATATATGGAATGTGGTATTCAAAACTGAAGGATGTGGTATTTTCAAGCAAGGGAGAATATTTAAGAAACTCATCGTGTATCAGCCTGCAAAGCAAGTCTCAACAAAGTAAAAAACATGACATTCTTTGACCTCAGCATAATTAAGTTAGAAATCTCTAACAAAGAGAAAACTAATTTCCAACATGAAAACTAATTGCTACCCACCCACCCACCCAATTTGGAAATTTAAAATCACACTCCTATATAGCTGTGTGTCAAAGAAAAACTCACAATTAAAATTCGAAAATACAAAACAGAACTAAAATATCTTATATTAATCTGTGGGATATAGCTAAAGAGACAGAGGGACATTCATAGCCTTGAACATTTATAGTAAAAAGGCAGAAAGGTCTGGAATCAATGAGTTACATAAATAAAACAATTAAGCTAAGTGCTCAAATTACTGTGACAGAAAACAAGGACATAAAGAGAGTAAAGCCAAAATTTGGTTCTTGAAAGATTCTGATCAAGAAAAAAGACTAAAAATATTAAGTCTAGAAAGATAACATAACCTCAGATGTGGATGAAACTGAAATAATATTCAACTATTATAAAACAATTTTATGCCAATAAATTTAGAAATTTAGGTAAAATGGAGAAAGTCCAAGAAAAATATAGACGACTACACCTAACAAGACGAAACAGAAAACTTGAATGGTTCTTTAACCATTAAAGAAATGGAACCAATCATTAAAAATCACCTCACAAAGAAAAAACAAGAGAATTCTTATAAATATTCAAAGAATAAATACTCCAATGTTATATAAACTCAGAGGAAGAAAAAAAGGAATAGGATTTTTAACACATTTTATAAATTAGCATAAGCTACATACAGCAACATGGATAAATCTCAAAAATGATATTAGGAGAAAAAGCAAGGCAGAGAAAAATACATATCATATAATCCCATTTATGCTATTTAAAAGTCAGAAACAGGTAATATTCAACAATGTATTATTTAGAAACCACAAAATGCAGAAGTGACAGTCCATAAGGGAAAATGGATGAGGCAGATGTCCAGGGCACAAGGGGTCCTGGGAATATGCTCCATTTCTTCAGCTTGGCAACAGGTGAGCTTGTGTTCATTTTATTATTATTCTATCTTATACCTACATAAGATTTAGTCTTTTGTAGAGATAAAAGCATTTAATATAAAAATATTTGAAAAGAATTTACAGTCTAGAAAAGCAGCACACCAATATTAAACTAATCATGATATAACGTGTTAAGATGTTATTCTAGTGTTATAAACAAGGTATTATAGGAATAAAGAAGAGGATTTGATCCATTTTGCAGTTTGGAAAAAATGAATGAGAAGTCTTTCCACAGGGTGAGACATCTGTATCTGAGATAGAATTTGAAAGATGATTAAGATTTTTGTCAAGTTGGGGGGCGCCTGGGTGGCTCAGCCATTAAGCATCTGCCTTTGGCTTAGGTCACGATTCCAGGGTCCTGGGATTGAGCCCCGCATCGGGCTCCCTGCTGGGCGGGAAGTCTGCTTCTCCCTCTCACACTCTCCTTGCTTGTGTTCCCTCTCTCGCTGTCTCTTTCTGTCAAATAAATAAATAAAATCTTAAAAAAAAAAAAAAGATTTTGTCAAGTTGAGGTTGAGGAAAAGGTATTCCAGACCAATAGAACAATACAAGCTACAGGTAAATGTTCTTAAAATAGAGACTGGTAAGCTGATGTTGAATGAATGTTTGTTGAAGGAATAGAAGACCTGACAAATCGTATGAAATACTCAAGAAAAGATGAGTGGCTAGATAACAGGATATTGGTAAGTAAAGAGGAGATGAATGGCATAAGAGAAAGAAGTAAGGGTCCAGATTTAAACAATATGAACATCATCAGCCTAAGGAGTTTAGGTTTTATTCCTCAGTCAATGAGAACACTGAAATGTGGGAAGGAGGAAGAATATAATCAGATCTGTATTTTTGAAACTCCATGGATAATGAGTTAAAGAGTGAAATTTAGAGCCTAAGCAAAGCATTTGGAGGAAGGCTTCTGCAATAGCACAAGGATCAGATGATGAAAAAGAGCTGATCTTGGACAGGAAGAACAAATTAGGGAGGTAGAGACAGATGGTTCAGGGGTTGAACCACCCATTCCTGAGGAATGAAGTCAAAGACAATTCCCAAGTCCCTAGCTTGCTGACTCTGTGACTACTGACCAAGGCAGGAAACACATAAAGCAAAGCTGATTTGGAAGAGGAAGGAGGAACATGACTTTGGTTTGGGTAAGTTGCTCTGAAATCCCAGTGGCAACTTCTAGTGAAGATGTACGATAGGAAAGAGATCTGCAGCCTAGGAATGAAATACAAGTTAAATACAGATTTGGGACTCGTGGGCACCACTGATAAATGAAGTAGTGGGAAGAGATGAGATCTCCTAAGGAAAACAAACAGTGTGTGAAGAGGAAACAAAGCACAGCGGTCCAGAGAATAGAAACAGTACAGGGATGATAAAAGACAACTATTTAAGTTGTTGAACTGTACCTGCTCAGGTTCAAGGTTTTTGATTTAGGACCCCACACAACAAGCAACTGATGACCAATAGTCTTACTCACTTATTGCCTACACCTCCCCAACTTTCCAAAGAGACTTGGTGCCTTTCTCTCACCTCTGAAACAACCACTTCTCTGTGAAATCTTATATTCTTCCTTGCTTTGGGAAAGCTTTTCTGAATTACCTTCTGTACTGGGGAAGCAATATTTTACTTTATAAATTATAAGGTCCTTGTGTCCTTCCTACTATAGTATCTCTTTATGTCTGTTTCTGTTTTTCCCTTCCCATGTATACAAAGAACTTGAGGCAGTTAAATAGGGTCAGAAATTAATATTTAGTATGCAGGGACACATCTGTCTATAATCAAACTCTAAAACACATTGATTTAAAAATGATGTATTATATAAAAATGGCCTCTAAACAAAATTTAGCTGGAGAAGAGAGGAGAAAAATAAAATATAAAAAGATAATACGGTGAGGACCCAAAACTATAGTCATTCACATCATATATTGAATTCAAATGATTTCAAATGAAACTTAAGAATAATATACAATTAAGCTAAAAATAATCAAATATGTAAAATATGGTATATATGTATGGTTCAAGTGACACAAAAATCTTTAAAATTGATTGTTGTATGTAAAGGATCTTCCCTGGACATGTGAAAAAAAGAAGCTGCCCTCTCCCCATCTACCATGTTAAAATTTCTGAAAGAGATTTAGGTGCATAAAATATCAATCAACAATTTAATGGCCAACTTATTTAATGACTACAGTCCCAAGTCAGTCAAAAATCTACAACCATACAAACTCTAAATTAAATGGTTGCTTTTTAAAGACTGGGACAGGTTAAAGTAACATTTTATATATGAAAACAATTCCTTGGAATTATATAATTTTAGCTACTACAATAAAATTATGTACTGAAGTGTACAGTACATAATATAGCTCTCGTTTTCCCTTCTAAAAGGTCTCAAGAATTGACTTGTGGCAAATTTGGTTTCATACTTAAAATGAAAAACATTCCTTAACCCTCTAAATACCTTTAAAATGAACTCTACTAGAATATCAACAGTCAATGAACATAAGAAAAAGTGTTAACCTACCAAATAGGGAAAGGCATGCAAATTAAAACATCAAGAAAGAGTTTTGTTTTTTTTTTTTTAAAGATTTTATTTATTTATTCGACAGAGATAGAGACAGCCAGCGAGAAACAGAACACAAGCAGGGGGAGTGGGAGAGGAAGAGGCAGGCTCATAGCAGAGGAGCCTGATGTGGGGCTCGATCCCATAACGCCAGGATCACGCCCTGAGCCGAAGGCAGAAGCTTAACCGCTGTGCCACGCAGGCGCCCCCAAGAAAGAGTATTTTTATCTATCAGATGAAAATATTATAATCAGCAATGATGACCAAAATGTGATGAAACCAGCAATATTTACCAAGAGTCTTTGGAGCTCTAATTCTACTTCTAGGAATCAACATTGAGACAGGAATAAAACATGTGATCAAAGATTATCTTCACCCCTCAGTAACAACAACAAAAAAACCTTAAGGTTCCCAGTAGGAAAAAGTAAAAAAAAAAAAAAAAAAAAAAAAAAGGTACATCTACATTAGCAGCTATTACAAGCCATAAAACTCACATCTACATATTTAATAAAGGTGTTCACAACAGACTAGTCAACAGAAAAAGATGCCTCTAATGTAAAACTGAATTCAAAAAAATATGTTTCATATTTTTGTAACATAATACATATAGGTATATGGTATATATACTGATTATTAAAAATACTAAAATATAATAGTGTTTATCTTTGGTGTATTATAGATAATTTTAAAAAGTTTTTTAGACTTTTCAGTATTTCTCCTTTTAAAAAATAATGATTGGATCTTACTTTTATAAACAGGAGAAAAATGCATGACTGGGAAAAAACATTTCCAGGACTTGAGATAAAATGAAACAGAACTGGCACTGCAAATGGAAATGCATGGAAATGACAGGGGACTTACTGCTGGCACTTGCAATGTGGGATCAGTATAGCACAAAGTCCACGTAAGGCTTATAATGGGGCTTATTTTACGGGAGGTATCCTGTAGGGCAAGATGAGTTTGATACTCTGATCTCATGAATTACCATTTAATGTTGTTTTATGAAGTCCAAAACAATATACATTAACCAACCTGCTTCACATCCTATTTCTTTGGTTTATTTTCATGGGAACAATTTCGTTCTTTACTTTCAGATGTATGGTGCTGGGCCAGAAATCCATTCTGGATTCAGAATGAGAACACTTAATTTTGAGTTCTGCCTTGCTCTGCTACTTACAGGTCAAGTCATGAACCTCTCTGAGCATGCTTCCACAGGAAAAAAATGGAGTTAATGGTACTTTCCTTAATTACTTCACAGGGTTATTTGCATTAAAAAATGTATTTATGTATTATGAGGGGCACCTGGGTGGCTCAGTCAGTTAAGCATCCGATTCTTCATTTCAGCACAGGTCATGATCTCAGGGTTCTGGGATTGAGCCCTGCATCAGGCTCCCCACTCAGTGGGGAGTCTGCTTATCTCCCTCTCCCTCTGCTCCTCCCCCAGCTCTCTTTAAAATAAATAAATTACTCTTTAAAAATGTATATATGAAATCATGCTAGCTTTACATGATCATTAGTCATTAAATTTTAATGAGCTCCTAAAACACACAGTTATCTGTGTACTGCTCCTACACTAAAATTAATTCTACTTTTGAAGAGGAGGACCAAGATGAAGGGAATTAACAACTGGCCATTTTCATGCTTCTATTGGTAGAAATACCAATAAGAAAGCAGGAGGAAATATACCTAGAAGAACCCTTAGTAAACCACCAAATCCTACCTGGAAAGAGATCTGAGAGAATGTCTAATGTCTGGTGACACTAAGTTAGAAGCCCCTGATCAGCAATTATTTCCAAGAGCAGAAAGAGAGTGACAGAATGGATAACAAACTATTTCTGTGAACAAGGTGTCCTCATAGTTTTTCTGGGATCTATGCCTCTAGAGATTTCTGCTATTTGAAAAGGGAACTATGAAAAATACTGGTAGTTGGCAGTATTTCTCCATTAATGTAAGATATTTTATTTGGTTGGCATCATGAAATTAATGGATTCACTCATAAAAAATAAAATCAGCACAAATGCTATCATCTAAATCTAGTTCACTGATTCATTTACTATGCAACTAAATGATTTAAAATGTTTAATGTCAATTATTTAAAAATCCTAATTCTGAGTGTGAAAAATAGTCCACCATTTATTCTAAGCTTTACCTCCAGATCCAACATATTACCTTGGTTTCAAAATGATAACAACTCTCTCTCTATATATCTCTCTAAAATAAATAAATAAATCTTTTTTAAAAGTGGGGTGCCTGGGTGGCATGGTCAGTTAGGTGTCCAACTCTTGGCTTCGGCTCAGGTCATGATCTCGGGTCATGGGATCAAGCCCCAGGACAGGCTCCTTGCTCAGTGCAGAGTCTGCTTGAGACTTTCTCTCCCTCTGCCCTTCCCCCCCCATCAAATATATAAATAAATCTTTGAAAACAAATGATATCAACAAGACTAGGAAGGATATCAAAGCCTACTTGTATGTCAACTTCATTCTATTTCTTTATGATGTAAACTGAATCAACAGTTACTACTTATAACTTTGTAAAAACCTAAAGAGAACCAAACTTCCTGCTTCTCTTATATGCAATTACTAATCATTTCACATATTTTTAAATAATTTAAAAAAACTGTTCTTTAATAAATATATTTGTGTCACTATTGTCACTGCACAAAAACAAAGTGCCTACTTTCTACAAATACTAATTCTTTACTGCAAGGAGCACCTTGCAATTCTCAACCCAAAAATTTCTGGAAATAAACTCAACATTTGGCCCTACAGCCTTAAGTCACATTTCTCATCAGGATGATTAATCTTTACGAAAAGGCAGGAAAACAAGACAGAGCCACCCACTTTGACATTTTCATTCTTTGAAAAAAAAAATCCATTTCTAGTTCACAAACCATAACTATCATTTGTAAAAAGTATGCAATCCATCAAGAGTACTTTTTGATTTTAAGATTAACAAGATCATTATCATTCTTATTTTTTGCACTGAGAAAACTGTAAAAGTGGTTCTAGCTTAGTTTTACTTAGAAATCTGATAAACCTTTGCCCAAGAACCAACCAACCTTTAATTAGAAGGTTGCTTCATTTTTTCCTTCTCTGCTTACTTGAAAAAATATAAACAAAGTATAACATCTAAAGAAAAACCTACTCCATTGATTTTTACAGCACTCATTTTTTTTTTAAAGATTTTATTATTTATTTGACAGACAGAGAGACAGCCAGGGAGAGGGAACACAGGCAGGGGGAGTGGGAGAGGGAGAAGCAGGCTCCCAGTGGAGGAGCCTGATGTGGGGCTCGATCCCATGACTCCGGGATCACGCTCTGAGCTGAAGGCAGACGCTTAACGACTGAGCCACCCAGGCACCCCTACAGCACTCATTTTTGTCCAACTTTGCTACATCCATGGATTAGAGAGTGGAGAGCATGTATTTTTCAGGTCAGTTACTAAGCCTCCCATAGCTGTTGTAAGTCACTCTCATGTGTGTGTCTTTGTCTGTGTGTCTCTGCGCTTGAGCACCTGTGCCCATGCTTAAGTAGTAAAAAGCAAAAGCATCGTTGTGGTCATTTGGAAAGGGGGAGAGGAAGAAGAGGTGCGAGTAAGCAGGAAGAGGTGACTTATCTGCAGGCGCAGGGAGTTTGCTGTTGGCTCTAAAGTAAAAGTTTTAACCTAAAAGGAGCCAAATTTGAGATGATTCTTAAAGATTTGGGTTTGATGCCTTTCCTTCCTATTTCCTTCCCTTACTCTGAGCAGCTTTGGTGGGGAGTAAATCAGCTTTTGCCTTGAGAAAGCTTTGATCTAGAGAAAAGAAGAGAATATTAAATCAATGATTCAAGGTGAGAAGAGCAGGAATCATTCAAAGCCAGAGTGGGGTGAAGATGGAGAAGGTAGAGGGGTGTGCGGAGGGTAAGGACAGAAAAGTATAGGAAAAGTAAAAGAGAGAGGGTACTAAGACAATAGTTTGGAAACTAAATGGATAAAACCACCAACTTGTTCATTTAACATAATTCATTTACCTGTGTTATTTTCTCTATTCCCTGGAAGTTGTGCTTTTCAAAATGTTCTGCTATATTTAGGAAGGTGTGACGTTCTAGGTAGCAGCAGTTACTTAGGACTATCAGAAGTCTCTGTTCCTAAAAGCAAAACAAATGTTTAGAAAATCACATTTATAGTAACAAACTGGGTAACACTTATCATTTATTAAATTTAATTATAATCTCCTCATGTTTAATATCAGTATTCAATGTTTTGTTTTTCTTGGTTTCCTTTTTCCCCAATAATAATATAGAGAGAAACAATGTAATTCTATAATTATATTCTATAACTGCTTGTTATTACATAATGCACTAAAGAATCAAATAATGCAGCCTTTGAAATTTAATAGCTGTATGGAAAAACAGCTAACGACTAAGGTAGGATCAGCTGTTGTTCTTGTGAAAGTGGTTTACTTTACTGGTTATTCTACCTAATATTTTTGCAGCAAAAAAAGCTATAAAAACGGATATTTTAAAATAATTACAAAAATTGCAAAAATTCATAGAAAATAATTTATAAATTTTTCATAACTTGAAAGAGAATTATAATGCCAGACATACGATGGGCTCCTCCCAAAAACTGGGCCATCACAGATGCATTTTATGTAGAATAGTTTCCCTCTTAAGAGGAGTGATGGGACAGAGGCTAGGGAACTCTCCCATAGTATCAGTTATGAAGAAGACTAGAATATGAATTCTATGTTCTCCAGGGTTCTAGCCACTTTAAGGTAATTGCTTATTAAAATTACCAGACCCCAAGGCTGATGAATAAACATCATTTTACAGTTCAGAAGAACTACTCTTGTAAACAAAATTCCAGGAATGGCAGTTATCATCACTGCTGTGGCTCACCAAGAACACTTTCCCATGCCCTCTCAGTGTGAGAGCATTCTCTAGAACAACAGTGACTAATTAAGAGCTTTGATTTAAGATCTCTTGACTAAACATTAAGGCAAAACTACTTTCCAGAAAAAATTTTAAGCCATATTTTGCTTACTGTTTTGTATATAACTTATACTAAAAGGAATATAATAAATGAGGAAAATAAATAGATCCCTATCTTGAGGGATCTCAAGTTGCCCAGTACAGCTTATATCTCCCAATAATTTCATTTAGATCCATTAAAAATTTTAAAACTTCCTAAATTTTTTTATTTAAAATATTATTATCTTTATTGCTGGCACAGTGTGGCCTATTCAATGCCCTTTTTGGTCATCAACAAATATAATTAAAGGGCAAGGAGTTATTAAAGTACCTTCAAACAAATGAAAGGTTGTGAATGGCCTTGAATTAATCTATGGATGGGAAATAAATTATAAAACAAGGAAAACAGGGTTCTGTTATACACATCATTCCTTCACATTTTGTGAATAAATGGCAAGTGAGAACCAGAAAGAAAGCAGCACTGCATAGGCACACAGGCCAGTCTGGGGAAGGAGTATATTCCCTTTTGCCCCATACCTGGTATTACCATTATGTGGTCCTCATAAAGAACGTGAAATAAAGTAAACCACTCTAAACATGCTGCACTGTGCAAAAATCTCAACTGGTTTTTCAGTTATAAGATCAATCCTCAATTATCTTTTCCTCCAAATATTAACCTTATAGTCTAACAGACCCCCTGAGCCTGCTGTATCTTCTTTGCCCTGTTAATAAACTCTCTTTGATTTTTCTTCCTGTAATCTGCATTGTTCTTCCCCCAAAATGGAAAAATAATTTGAGTGATTTGAAGTCTTACTCTTGGTAATTGTATTTCTTTCCAAATCTAACCAATCAGAAGAAGTGAAAGTGGGAAGAATAATTGAACACTACAATAATCAAATTCTTAAACTTTAATGATTAATTAAAAGCTTATTAGCAACTTAGATGAATATGTATGTTGGAAAATAACAACTCAACTTATCAAAGGTAGTATTTGCTAATTATGTGTTATTTCAATTATTTCTCACAGGATCTCTGAGATGTAGACATTACCATCCCAATTTTGTCCAGGAGAAAACTGGACACCCCAATGACATGCCCAAGATTATTCAGTTAGTAAGAAGAAGACCAGGAAGCAAAGTTAGTTATCTTCTGGCGCCAAACCTGGACGTCTATCTTACCATAACTGCCTCTCTGCTGAATAATGGAATAAGACCCCAAGAAGACCTCAATAATCTGGGTCAAATCTAATGAGATATCCTTCAAATGCAGAGAAACACAGAAATTGAATTTGGTACCAAATGAACAATTTTAGGGAGTAAAATGGAAGAGATAAGGTCCTGTGACTGGAAGAAGCAAGTATAAAACACCTGGGGTGTGGCTGACAGTAAGCTCAATGTGAGTCAACAGAAATGTAATCTAAGGTACAGTTCTGGCTGCTTCCCAGTTGCCAGGGCCACATCAGAGTCCTGTACTCCCACCCTTGAAAAAGGACAGAAGTAGACTAAGAGAAGAACCACTGCCATATCGGGTAGGAAGTGCCTAAAAGATTTAGGCACACAACAAATGTTTTCAAACACTGAAAAGACTGTCATGTAGAAATTAGGCTTGCTCTAAAGGACAGAGAAAAAAAGCACAGTTAGCCCAATAGCTCATAAGGCCCTTCTCAATTTAGAAGGCTCTTTCCTCCAGCCTGTGTCTTTCTCTAGTCTACTATGTTCACAGTGCAAGGAATGGGCTAAACTCACATCAACTTCCTCAGCTCCTATCTGATGTTGAGCCAGTGCACACAGATAGCCCACTAGCAATCCACTGATATGCTTTTTTTTCAAAGATTTTATTTATTTATTTGACAGAGAGAGAGACAGCCAGCAAGAGAGGGAACACAAGCAGGGGGAGTGGGAGAGGAAGAAGCAGGCTCCCAGCGAAGGAGCCTGATGCGGGGCTCGATCCCAGAACGCCAGGATCATGCCCTGAGCCGAAGGCAGATGCTTAACGACTGAGCCACCCAGGTGCCCCTGATATGCTTCTCCTACAGTAACAAATGACCACCTACCCGCCCAGCCCAAAATGCTCCAGTTTTCATCTGACCCCACCTGATCTTTTTCTTTATTATTATATTATTATTACGTTGGTCACCCACCTGATCTTCTACCAGTCTGCAATACTGATACACACTCCTTTGTTTAAATGATCTTTTCCATCTCTCTCAGGAACATTGTTCCGTCTGGATTTTCTTCTCTCTCTCTCTCTCATTCTTTTTTGGGAACTTTGAGGCTCTCTGTTTCTGGCCATCCCTTAAATACTGGTACCCCCTATGTTATTTTTATATATTTGGCCCTCCTCTCATTCTACTAGTATTTTTCCTAGTATACTCATCCACTCCCGGGCCTTATATTGCTTATACAGTTTACCCCTGAACAACACAGGTTTGAAATGCACTGGTCCACTTATATGCAAATTTTTTGATACATACAGTACAGTATTGTAAATGTATTTTCTCTTCCTTGTGACTTTGGTTAACACTGTTTCTCTAACTTACTTTATTGTAATACAGCATATAATAATAACATACAAAACGTGTTAATTGCCTGTTATTGGTAAGGCTTTTGCTCAACAGTAGACTATTGGTAGTTAAGTTTTAGGTGAATCAAAAGTTACACATGGATTTTCGGCTGAACAGAGCATCGATGCCCCTAACCCCCTCATCGCTCAAGGGCCAACTTTATATTACTGGTTCAGAAATCTGTTTCTAGATTTCTCTCCTGGGGTCCAGACAAGTATGTCTAACCACCCATTAAATATCTCTGCTTGAATGTCATTTATTTAATACATCTGGTCCCAAACTGAATTTTTAATCTTTCCTAATATAACAAATTCCTTATTTAGAAATTCACACTTATAATAACTGTGGGAATGATACAGGGCAGGAAATTTTGGTCATACGTTTTCTTTCTTGAGAAATACACATACATATATACACACATACATGTATACACACACATGATACATGTGTGATACAGCCCTAAGCAAATGACAAACCAGAGAGGGTTATTTTTTTTAAGACAGATGGGTTTGGATTTCAAGAGCTGAATTTATAAATGAATATATATAAATACATATTTTATATGTATGAATAAAGTATGTGTGTGAATCATCCCTAAAGACATGTACATGCTAAAAGAAAGATGTAAGTGGACATATATAAAAGGTGGCATGGCTTTGTTTTTGCCACAGAACTTTATGTTCAAATGAAATGCTAGCAGGGAACTTACAGAAATAAAACAGAGAAAAGCAGAGCTTCTCTAGTTGGAGAGGAAAACTATGGGGAGATGGGCCCGTCTTCTGCTTCCTCTCCAACCTTCAAACACCAGGGAACTGCTCAGGCACCTATTTCACACTCACGAACTTGCACGATGCAGGGAGTAGACAGAACTACTTAAGTTATAACTTCGACTAAAAAGTTTTTAAGTTGTGGAATACACAGAAAATTATATTTTTACTAAAATTTTCACAAAACAAAACATAGCTCCAAATTATAGAATAGTATACTACAGCAGGAATACAATAGCAGTCAAAGTAATTTAGAATGATTTATAAGTCTGGTATGCTTAGCTTTCTATTTATCATCTTACTCACAGAAGTCAAACTGAAGTCTTCATGGATACTTCCAAACAAATCTGGAGAAGATACATCAATGGAAAGACTAAACACAGAAGCAAGTAAGAGAACAGTGACAATTAAAGCACTAAAATTAACAATGTTACTCTAACGTTGTATATCTATCACAACTCAATAAAAAAATGCAGTGAACTTTATATAAACTTGACTTTAAAATCTCTGGTCAAAAATTACATAACTCTGTCTTTGTATTTAACAATTAACAGCTCAAAGTACACACTATAGGCTATCTATTAATATAGGCCATATGACATTTGGGTCTTCTTGATATTCAATTAAATTTTATAAAAATCACCAAAGGGGTGATTTTTAAATCACCTATTAATTTAATTTTTAGGTACAGACTCAAATTAATTGAAATGTTTTTGACTATCAGAATCTCCAGAGGGCTTTTTCAAGTTCCTTTTCATAATAAACCACTTACAGGTGAGCTGAGTTAGGAAATTAGCTAATAACCAACAAGTGACCAAAGACACAAAATTGCAGGGGAGGAAATGCTAGAATCTACTGATCAATTGATATAACAGAATGCTAATATACACTTTAGCAGGAATTCTTTTCCTTAAACCTAACCAATGGAACAGAAATAAAGTTCAGAAATATAGACTCCACCAAAAAACTACTAGAATAAATGAATTCAGTAAAGTTGTAGGATAGAAAATCAATGTACAGAAATCCGTTGCATTTCTATACGCCAATAATGAAGCAGCAGAAAGAGAAATTAAGAAAAAAATCCCATGTACAATTGCACCAAAAATAATAAAACACCTAGGAATAAACCTAACCAAACAGGTGAAAGATCTGTACATTGAAAACTATAAAACACAGATGAAAGAAATTGAAGATGAACAAAAAAATGGAAAGACATTCCATGCTTATGGATTGGAAGAACAAATATTGTTAAAATGTCTATATTAACCAATGCAATCTACACTTTTAATGCAATCCCTATCAAAATACCAATGGCATTGTTCACAGAACTAGAACAAGCAATCCTAAAATTTGTATGGAAGCACGAAAGACCCCAAATAGCCAAAGCAATCTTGAAAAGCAAAGCAAAGCTGGAGGTATCACAATTCTAGACTTCAAGTTATATTACAAAGCTGTAGTGATCAAGACTATATGGTACTGGCACAAAAATGGACACATGGATCAATGAAACAGAACAGAAAACCAAGAATAAACTGATATCATATGGTCACTTAATCTTTTTTTTTTAAGATTTTATTTATTTATTTGACAGAGAGAGAGAGAGAGTGGGAACACAAGCAGGGGGAGTGGGAGAGGGAAAAGGAGGTTTCCCGCTGAGCAGGGCTTGATCCTAGGACCCTGGGATCCCGATGCCGGGCTTGATCCCAGGACCCTGGGATCGTGACCTGAGCTGAAGGCAGATACTTAACAGTCGACTGAGCCACCAAGGCGCCCCTGGTCACTTAAATCTTTGACAAAGCAGGGAAGAATATGCAATTTGAAAAGGACAGTCAACAAAGGAGTTGGGAAAACTGGACAGCAACATTCAAAAGAAAGAAACTGGACCACTTTACTACACCATGTACAAAAATAAATTCAAAATGGATTAAAGACGTAAATGTGAGACCTGAAACCGTAAGAATCCTAGAACAGTAACCTCTTTGACACTGGCCAGAGCAACTTTTTCTAGATAACTTCCCTGATGCAAGGGAAAAGCAAAAATCAACCACTGGGACTACATCAAAATAAAAAGCTTCTGCACAGCAAAGAAAACAATCAACAAAACTAAAATGCAACCTACAAAATGAGAGAAGATATTTACAAATGACACCCCCAATAAAGAGTTAGTATCCAAAACATATAAAGAACTTACAAAATTCAACACCCAAAGAACAAATAATCCAATTTAAAAATGAGCAGAACACATGAACAGGCATTTCTCCAAAAGACATCCAGACTGCCAACAGATACATGAAAAGCTGTTCACCATCACTCATCATCAGGGAAATGCAAATCAAAGATACAATGAGATAGCACCTCACACCTGTTAGAATGGCTAAAATCAACAATATAAGAAACATTAGGTGTTGGCAAGGATGTAGAGAAAAATGAATGCTCATGCACTGTTAGTGGGAATACAAATTGGTACAGCCAGTCTGGAAAAGGGTATGGAGGTTCCACAGAAAGTTAAAAATAGAACTACCCTATGATGCAGCAATTGCACTATTAAGCTCTTTCCCCAAAGGATACAAAAATACTGATTTAAAGGGACACATGCATCGTGATGTTTATAGCACATTTTCAACAATACTCAAATTATGGAAGGAGCCCAAGCGTCCATCGACTGATGAATGGATAAAGAAGATGTGGGGTGTGTGTGTGTGTGTGTGTGTATAATGTATATATATGTATACATAATGGATTATTACTTAGCCAAAAAAAGAATGAAATCTTGCCATTTGCAACAACATGGATAAAGCTAAAGAGTGTTATGCTAAGTGAAATAAGTCAGTCAGAGAGAGACAAATACCCTATGATTTCACTCATATGTGGAATTTAAGAAACAAAATGAATAGACAATGGGAGGAAGAGGGAGAGAAACAAACCAAGAAACAGACTCTTAATTTTAAAGAAATGGTGGTTATCAGAGGGGGGAGGGTGGGGAATGGGTAAAATAGGTAATGGGGATTAAGGAGGGCACTTGTTGTGATAAGCATGAGTGATGTACAGAACTGTCAAATCACTATACTGTACACCTAAAACTAAGGTAACACAGTATGTGGAGCTTAAAATAAAAAAAGAAAAGTTCAGAAATATCTAGCACTATGTATTAGAATTCAATGGTGTCTGAAAAAGAAATTGTAACAAAACAAAACAGAAGGAAAGACATTTAATCAACAATATCAGCAAACTGATTAGCAATACAAATTCCTGGTGGATTGTGTTAAACATATAAAATCAAATGACAGAAAAGCTACAGTTCAATATTAAGTCTCAAAGAGGTAGTAGTATTATATACTGAGAGGCAAAAACCAATACCAAGAAAATCACATACATGGAAAACTTCTCAAATTACCAATTATAGACTTAAGAGGCATTTATTTCAGTATTTTCTGTGTTAGAGCATAAACCTTAGCACAGAAGTTACACACGCCACATATCACTCAATATCATTCAGATAAATTACATTACTAAAAGATCCTACAGAACAATATTATAAAAGAATTATTACCAGAATTTGTAAATATAAGAATCTACATGTATCCTCTGGAGCTCAAATTAAGCTCGACCCACTAGAAAAATCAGTCTTTAACAAGAGTATTGCTAATTCTCTAACATCAGAATTCTAAAGGTTATCAACTAGGAATTATATATTTTAACTTTCATTCTTATTATTTATAGAACTTGTTGCTTTCAATAATTAGTAAGTTAATCAGATGTTCAGCTTACTCAACATGTCTCTAGGAATGCTAAGATGAGTTTAGAAGATAAAGAAATTATATAAAAATATAGATCAAATATATAAAAATATAAGTTTAATATACACAATCTCGCTCTTATTGTCTTAGGATATAAGACTACATATAAAATACTAGCCTGTATTTTTAACCCTCATAAGCGCATCAATGAGACCAGTTTGCTTACTTACTGTGTAGTGTCTACATCTGCATCAGGCTTAGTGCTCAACTGTTCCAGACAGTATATAAAAATCTAAGTCAAAAATAAGAAATTTCAATAACATGAATTCTTAGATACTAATCCATTTGGACATGAAAACTAATTTTCTGTAAATAAATTCTCCCCCCCCTTTTTTTAAAAAGAGAGTGTGTGCATGTACACTCACACGTGGAGGGGGCAGGGGCAGAGGGAGGGAAAGAATCTGAAGCAGGCTCCATGCCCAGCACCGGAGCCTGACACAGGGCTCAATCTCACGACCCTGAGGTCAAGACCTGAGCTGAAATCAAAAGTTGGACTCTAAACCAACTGAGCCACCCAGGTGCCCCAATAATCCTTTGTAAATAAAAAACCCCAAACATATACTTACATATACAAATATATATTTATATATACTATAAGTGATATGTATGTATGTACAGATAATCTCCCAGAACTGATAGAATATATATCCCGTATATATATTCTGTAAGTATGCATTGGAATTTACATGCCAATGTATATAACATAAGTGATGAAAGATTAAAAGCACCTATGTTTTGATCCAACTATAAATTCCTGAATATATTTTAGGAAAAAGACCTTTTCCTTCGTTTCATCCACTCAATCACATGCTCAGCTTTGTTACGTTCTCGCAAACACTGGTCCCAATCAAAGAACTTCACGCTCTAGATACAATGTAAACAACTATCATGCCATTTAATTTGTTCTGTAACAGAAATATATGTGAAGTAGGAGGAAAACACAAAAAAAGGAAGTATAATATAAAGGGGTATTGCTAGAACAAGCTGGAATTAATCTTACCTTGAACTCTGTTACCTTACTTGCCATAAACTATTATGGACTCAGACAAGATGAAAAAAGAATGTTATATATATATTATTAATAGGGAGTACTATAATGTGCTTTATTTCAGGTTTCAGGGCATCAGTGCTTTTACATATTACCTGCATGATACTGATGCTTAGTTGACAGACCTCCTCCTGTGTTTTAGGTTGCTGAAAGACCTATAAAGAAGAATTTGGTAAGTTTTTTTGACTTCGCTAAGAAAACAAAACTTTGTATTTATGAAGCTCGATAAAAAAAAATTCACACATGGGAAACTGCTTCCAGTGTGGGTAACCTTACTCTGAAAGGGACAGGAATAAAGAGCTGCCCTCCAGGCAGTGTTTTTGGCCTGAGGATACACTGGCATGGAGCTGCCTGACAACATTCAGGTCAGTCATTCTCTCTGTATACAAGTGTCGCTGATTCCAATTACTCTACCTACGACACTTATATTCACATTTTAACTGCCAAGAGCCTATCATGGAACCAAGAAATTGACAGCCTACGCAGTTAAATGAAATAAAACAAGCAAGCGGCTTCGGGAAAAGCTCTCTTGTGCTGAAATGACTCATTTACAACTGTGATTCCCAAGGGTTCCTGCGGAAGTCTGAAAGAGAAGTTGAATTTACAGAACAGAAAACTTACGCTGGCTTCTCCAGGCTTGCACTCTAGAACTCCTTTAAGTGACTGCAGAGAATGTACAATGCACTGTTCAAACTGACATGGCTGAAGGAATAAAAAAAATGCATTATCTTAAAATTCAAAAATAAGCACTGGTTATTAAGACATTTAACAGAAGCAAATTATGGCCCAAAACTCTCAATTTTACAGATTTATTGAAAGGAAAACAGATGCCGACAAATTGACAGATTATCTTCTAGTCATCAAGATTTAGATTTGGCATGTTTCCACTTGATATTTAAAAATGGGTAAATCTTGAGATTCTAAAATACATCTATTCTTCTGAGTGGCAAATGACCTGATAAAGAACAGATATAACAAGTTTAGATTTTATTATTATTATTTTGAGAGAGAAAGCATGCTCAAGTGGAGGGACGAGGGGCAGAAGGAGAGAGAATCTTAAGCAGACTTCACACTCAGAGGGGAGCCCGATGTGGGGCTCCATTCCACTACCCTGAGATCATGACCTGAGCCGGAATCAGGAGTCAGATGCTTATCTGACTGAGCCACCCAGGCGCCCCAAGAAAATCTTATTTTTAAGCAGTTTAAAGATAGGCCCAATAGGAAAATTTTTTGAAAAATAGGTGCCCCCAAGTTCATACTTTAAACACTTAAAAAAAAAACTTCATACTTAAACACCGGCTCAGTCTCCTAGATCTTCTATATGTCTGGTACTGTTCAAAATTTAATGTTACTAATACTTATTTGTAGGAGGTCCATGATCTTTAATTCAAAAGTCATTACAGTTATTTTTGATATACATTAAGTCAGAAAATAAAACTTGAAGATATGTCCAACAAATGGCATTCAAGATAAGTCTGAATGAATCATAACATCTTAGCTCCTATTGTATTTAAGGTTTCACTTTGTGCCAGGCATACTCTAGGTGATGGGGATACAGGAGTAAGATAGACAGAGTTCTCTTTAAGTGTATACACTAGGGTAGAAGACACAACCATAAAAGTCACAGTCAACAAAACTGTCACTTTTTGCAAAACAAAACCAAAAAACCAAACCCCCCCCCAAAACCTAGAAATAAAATAAGTCAATTGCAAACTAGGAAAAAAAAAGAAAAAAAGAAGAAAAAACTAGAATAAGCGCCATGAAAACAACAAATGGGAACTCAGAGAAAAATGATGGTGATGGAGGGAATCTGCTCCAACTAGGACAAAGAAAACCCCCCTTAGACTGTGAAAACACTTAAGCTGACACTTGAAGGGCAAGAGGAGTCAGTCCCTTAAAAGATACGGGAAGGGGGTGGTGAGCTCAGGGAAGCAGGACAACATGTGCCTAGGCCAGGGTGGGCAGAGCCCGAAGGGGCTGTGGAACTACAAGAACAGCAGTGCATCACGACCACTACGCGGGAGCCTGGCAATACAAGACGAGGCTAAGGGTCTGGGCCTTACTCTGGGGCACAAGGCTACGTCAGGCTCATAGTTCAACTAAAAAAGCTCTGCGCAAAAATCTGGAGTCAGAACCTCTCCTTATTACATGCTTCAACTTTTAAAAGAGATTGGGGTAAAAAAAATTAACAGAAGGGATACCTGTATACAAAGAAGATTATTTTTTTTACAAAAAGGAACCCAGACTTAATGAAAGCTAAAATATTGCCTCAACCTTAATGTCATTTTAGTACTGCACTTTGAAGCCACAAGAGGGCACCATAAAAAAAACCTTCTAAGTACCCAAAAAATAAATAAAAATAAAAGCATATAGTATGAAATACCACCTGCACAGAAGTATTTCAAGAGTCAAAACGTTTGTTAGATACCTGACTTTATCCCTCCAACCTACCTGCCTCAACAGTTAGGAAAATCTAAGATGTTAATAATAATATGTTAATAATAATAATAGTGTTATAATGTTAATGTTATAACATGTTATATATATAAAATATAAATGTATATATATAAATATATGTTATATTTATATATAACATATTATAACATTAACATTATAACACTATAATTATAATTATATATTATAGTTATATATATTTTATCTATATATAATATATAATATATAAATAATGTTATAATATGTTATATATAATATATAAATATATATAAATAAAAACATAAAATGTTATAATGTTATAATAATAATGTTAATAATAAAATGTTAATAATGTGAGAATTAAATACAAAATTCAACTGTGGGCAATTAAATGTTGATGTTCATATGCAGTTACTCAGACTTCTTGCATTAATATCTGAACTAGATTTTCTTAATTTATTTTTATATCTATATTAACACAATAAACGGATAGGGAATACCAGAGAACTCAAGTAGTTTCAGTTAACCTGGGAGTAAATGATTAGTGTAAACATCTGCTCTTTTTTTTTTCTTAAAAAGAAACAGTACTAACTCTGCATATTGTCAGTGAACCACCAATTTCACTGACTGTAGGAGTTATCACAAATCATTCCAGTTCTTATGAAAGAAGAAAGTTCTCAGAATTGAAAATTTTAAAAAATGAAAAATTCCAGGGAAAGAAAAATGTATTCCTATTCCAAAAAATGTGATTGGTACTATGGAAATGCTAAGAAAATAAAAATTGGTAGTATGTAATAGAATTTGAGACAATTTAAGTCATTGCTCAAAGTCTTAAGAATTTTACAGATGTCAGGTGAAAAAACTAAGCTGGATCTTTGACTTTTAAAACACACTGATTCAGGGGCGCCTGGGTGGCACAGCGGTTGGGCGTCTGCCTTCGGCTCAGGGCGTGATCCCAGTGCTGTGGGATCGAGCCCCACGTCAGGCTCTTCCGCTATGAGCCTGCTTCTTCCTCTCCCACTCCCCCTGCGTGTTCCCTCTCTCGCTGGCTGTCTCTATCTCTGTCAAATAAATAAATAAAAAAAAAATTTAAAAAAAAAAAAAAAAAAACACACTGATTCACCTTTTTTTCTGAAGTGAGGTCCACACTGGATAGCTTCAAACATGCTCAGCTTTATCAACACTATTATGTTAGCGTACTTCTTTACCAACATCTGGCTAGAAGATACAATGGCTGACACCAGAAGTGTAACTCTCTATGGGTCATTCATCTACAAAGTTTAGTCTTCTAAGCTTGTATGTGTGACAAACATGAAGTTATTCTATGGTTATAGTTTCTTTATATTATAGTTAAACTTAAAATTGACTACAAACAAGTCTATAGTGACCATTTCAGAATATTTTCAAAGAGGTTTAATTACTATAATCGAACAACCAAACTTAGATATGGCGGCTACCACATAAGCATACACTGGGACCCGGATGTGGCAGCTATCATATAAGCACTAACTGGGACCCAGAGAGGTAAAGTGGCTTCTTTACGAGCGCATGGCTATTGGGTTGCCTGGATGGCTTAGTCAGAAAAGCATGCAACTCTTGATCTCAGGGTGGTGAGTTCAAGCCTCATGCTGGGTGTAGAGATCAAACCAATAAACTTAAAAAAAAAAAAAAAAAAGACTGCATGACTAAGGACTGAACCAGATTATGATTCTAAACCCAGTGCAGCACTGTTGAAAAGAAGTATAATGTGAGCCACAAACGTAAGTCACATATATAATTTTAGAGTTTCTAGTAAACACATTAAGAAAATTAAAAGAAAAAAATTAATTTTAATATAATTCATGTAATGCAATATGACATAATATTATTTCAACATGTAATCAATATAAAAAGTTGGGATAGTTTACATTCTTTGTGTGCTGAGTCTTTGAAATCTGGTATGTATTTTACACAAGCCATGTCTCAAATGGCTGCTGTATTGAACCATGAAGGTCTACTCCACATCTCCTTTCTCTAAGTATTTAGTACAACAGAGTTAGTTATAGGATAGTTTGTATTTAAGTAATTATGAAAAGCAGAATAAGTCAAATAAACTAAAGCTAATTTTTATTAAAAACAAATCCTTTAAAATATAATTATAATAGATTTATTAAAAATAATAAATTTCCCTAATGTCAAACATGATTTACTTTACAAAATTTTGTATGTAAGCACTGCTATTCTAAACCATACTGTTATATAAAGTAAGGTACATTTTAGTGTACTTAGAGGAATAGAAAAAAAGAATTTCAACTTGTCAAAAATTCCCCAACTCCAAAAGGAAGACTATCTATAAGAAGTATAGTAATTGAAAAAAAAAAAAAAGGTGAGCAATTTGAGGAAATGAAGAAATATCATTACATGAGATCACTGCCTCTCAACAAGCTCATTCACCACTATTTGTAAATTTGGGCAAGTCAAACCATTTTATTCTAGTTTCCTCATCTACTAAATAGGCAGAAACCTAACTGCCTCTCCCAGATGTATTTTTCTCCATTTTTCTTACTAAGGTAAAACAGAAACTGTTGGGATTAACAATGTGCTCTGCTAAAAAAAAAAAAAAAAAAAAGTGCATTTTTCCAGCTTCGACCATAGACAGGGATGGGCATGTGAATAAATTCTAGTCATTTAGATGTAGGAAGAATGGCCAGCTGTGGCTCCTAAGAAAGTGCTGGACATTTCCCATGACAGAAATGAGGCCACGGTGGTTGGAACTACAGCAGCGTTCTTGTGATCATGAGTCCATCCTGAGACAGAAGCCACAATAAGGATCACAAAGAAGAAAGTGAGAAGAAGTCCTGCGTATTGATTGCATGACTAAGCTGCCACACCAGTCCTAATTTCTTTAACGTTAGAGAAAAAAGAAATGCCCATCTTGTCTAAAGGCTCTCAATGTTTTAGCATCTGAATGTCAATTTAACTGATACACCCACCTACAGGATCATTGTGGGAATCCAAGCAACAGATGTAAAAACACAGTATATCATGAAAACTATTTTCAAAAGTATTTTGAAAATCTAAAAGTCCCATCTGATGGATAGATGATACACAATCTATTTTAAAATGTAACGCAAACAAACAATAGTGACACATGATTAAGAAAGAGCACTCTAAAAGAAAGCCACTGTTTTTATTAATTTTTAGGTATTTGTGGTTAGTGTTAAGCAAAAATGGCTCTGAAAAGGAAAACTTAAAGAAGTTTCTTTTTCTATTTCCAGAAATGATTTAGAATTACAATGCAAAGAATACATGCTTATTAATAAATCTTTATTTTGAATATAATATATGCTAATGATTAATCACTGAAAACAATTTAAACTTACAAGAGAAGTCAGTCCTTCATTATCGACAATCCAGTCTTCCTTTTCAGCTAATCTCTTTATTTCTACAGAGAAAATAAGCACACAAGTATTTTTTATTATAATTATCTCACTGAACTTTATAGAGATAAAAATCTAAAAAGGTTATGGTTTTTCACTGTTATTTTATATGGGTTTGTAAAAAAATGAAAAATAGGTAATAAGTATAAAACATAATTCTGATAGACTCAAGGATTTAAATGTGTATTGTTTCCTGGATTTTTTTCACAAAACATTAATGTAAATAAATTTAGTACAATTTGGAGACGGCTAAGCTAGGCTTAATGACAACTTTATATAATGGTTTATTACTTATTCAAGGCACATTTGAAAATATTCAACATGTACAAAATAAACTACAAAACATTTTTTTCCTAAAATACCTGATGAAAAATTTATATTCTGTTTTAATTCTAGACAGTTCTGATGATTGGCAAAGGAATGCTACCCGTCCAAACCTTTTAGCATTTTAGGCTGTCTCAGGTCCTTGTGGGGAGCAGGTAAATTCAGTGGACACTGCTGTTTCTCACCTGGATTCTATTCCCTTTCTGTTGACACAGTATATTTAGTCATCAATTCCGTAGGGATGTGACCTTCTTTTTTTTTTTTTTTTTTTAAGATTTTATTTATTTATTTGAGAGAGAAAGCACGGGTGAAAGGGAGGAGGAGAGAGAATCTGAAGCAGACCCCACACTGAGTACAGAGCCAACGGACTCGATCCCACAACCGTAAGATAATTACCTGAGTGGAAACCAAGAGGTGGATGCTTAACTGACTTAGCCACCCAGGTGCCCCAAGATATGACCTCCTTACTTCAAAGTCCTGGTGACAGTTATGGCTTATGTCATTTGTAATGATGTTCTTAATTGTCTTTGAAAAGATTTAATATTCAAAAGGCTGCTTTGTAAAGATAACCCTGCTTTTTATGATTGTATGTATAAAATCCTGAAAATTTTAAAAGGTATAAAGAAAATGAGCATCACTTATAAACCACTGTTACAGGTCTTTCTTCTGATTTTACATGGACATTTCTAAATATTTAAAATATACATACAGGGACGCCTGGGTGGCTCAGTTGGTTAAGCGTCTGCCTTCAGCTCAGGTCATGATCCCAGAATCCCAGGATCGAGTCCCGCATCGGGCTCCTTACTCAGCAGGAGCCTGCTTCTCCCTCTGCCTGCTGCTTCCCCTGCTTGTGCTCTCTCCCCCTCTCTCTTTCTGACAAATAAATAAACAAAATCTTTTAAAAATAAATAAATAAAATAAAACATACATACATACTTTCAAAATTGGATTCATACTTTAATTTTATACTATACGTTTTCTTTTTTTTTTAAAGATTTTTTTTTTTTTTTATTTGACAGAGATAGAGACAGCCAGCGAGAGAGGGAACACAAGCAGGGGGAGTGGGAGAGGAAGAAGCAGGCTCATAGCAGAAGAGCCTGATGTGGGGCTCGATCCCAGAATGCTGGGATCATGCCCTGAGCCGAAGGCAGACGCTTAACCGCTGTGCCACCCAGGCGCCCCTATACTATACTTTTTCTACTTAACATTTGCCATAAAGGATGTTCTTATATCCTGAAATATTTTCAAGTACAACCATTTTAATTTATGCATGGTCTGGCATCTCAGGTAAATAGGATTTGGGAAGATATTCAAAAAAGGAAAAAAATTCTATTGAGCAGCTATTTGTGATCTAAAATATTCAAGTTTCCATAAAAGTAATGTTCTCATTTTCAAGGGTTAAAAGCTAGAAAGAGGTGGCATATTCAGATAATCATTGTTTAGCAAATATCATCAATTTTTCTTAACATACCTTCTGCTGTGTGTTGCAATGTGACCGTCACACAACGTACTCGGAGATCCAAAATAAGATCCTGGATAGTCTGTAACATGTCATTAGGAATTTCAAGGGCAGTCAATGATTCGTAAGTAAGCCTGTGAAAGAGACACAACAAAACAAAAGTGAGCACAGTGGGATCTTGAAGCAATTCCTGTCATTAGTTTGGCCAGCCTGTGGAGGTCATAAGCTACAATATAATACTGAAAGCAAGGGGAAAGTAAAACCATAACAGGAATTACAATACAGCAGTAATATTGAATTAAACAATAAAAAAGATGCACATTCAGTATGACATTCTCATCAAGCATAAGCACCAGGAAGGTTTAGGAGCTTAGATGCTACTATGATACAGAGGAAATACTGGAGGCAAGAAGACAGAGTAACATTCTTTGTTGACTATATTAAGAAATCATATCCCAAACTGAATGTGTGTTTTTTTTTTTTCCCCAAAAAGACAAAAAAATTTTACTTCTTTTCAGAAGAATGCGTCCATATTTACCTTACGGTCTGGATGACATGAGCAAGCCACTGTCCTGAGAGCTCAGACTTCACCTCCCAGCCTCCATACTGCCTCACTCCACACTCTGGGATGCTGAGTGGGAGCAGGGCTCCACGGATCAACTTCACAAGACACTGCATTACTTCTTGAATCATTTTCTAAGACAATGATGAAAGTAAAACTGCATTAAAAGTCATTAATTTGATTAAGTCAACTAAAGGAATCTGCCTGAACAATGATGAATAGTTTGAATGTAGATAAAGATTTCCAGTAACTTTGGTGGAGAAACTCTTACCCTGTGAAAAAGTCTACATACTTATCCTTAACTTACCTTAAAATCGTTTTGTCTTTGCCTTACATTCTTTGATCTTTCAATCTGGCCTGATTTCTCTGCAGTCTTAAAAATTAAAAAAGCAGAATCAAATATATTAGTTGTCTTCAGATAAAAATAAGAAATGCCTTAGCAGTTGTATATAAAGAGAGCATAAGATATGGTTTTAACTTGACTGAAAGGAATGTTTAAGACATACTCTGAGTTTCTGATTTAAAAACAGACTTAATTAGAAAAACTTCCTTATTCCAAAAAGAAGTTATTCATCTTCCTAAAAACCTTTAAGTACAATTTCCATAAATAAGCCCAAGAATTAAGTAGAAATTACCTTTTTGTAGGTGAATTTCATGTGCCATGTTCATCAATAATTGTATATGGTTAAACCTAAATCATACCCATGATAACCTTCTCAATACTATTTCTCATTAGCTAGCGAAGAAACTAAAGGAAGAGTACACTCTGGATTAATGTCTAGGAATCTTAGGATATCCATTCCCTTCCCTTAAACATTTATAAATGAACATTACATTTGGCATTTTATTTTTAAAAAATTATAAATTGCTATTCTTTCAGGGATTTTATAGTCAAATTTAGGAGAGAATATGTTCTTGAACTCTAGAGTTAAATTTTTATCTGTTTACTGCTAGCCATATTTTCCTTTGATATTTCTTTCTCCGGAAAGTAATAAGTGGAAGACTACATTGATTAAAAGAGAAATCTATTCAATTGGATTTCAGTTAACTTTTTACTCCCAAATTTTCTAATCAACTAAATATTACCATATAAAATACCTGAGAAGGATAAGCTTAGAAAACTTTCCAAATAAGTAATAACAAAACGGTATGATGAAAAAGCAAATTCTGATACTTCACTAACATAATACGAAATTATCCTTTAAAGTTAAAATGCTTATGTATTATTGGTTCGAGACATGTCAAGAGAACTCTCAAGTTAACAACAACTGACTTCAAGTTAATTTTAAAATACAAATAATGTTATATATATTTTTGGTATAAGCTAGAGAAACTGTATAGAGTTCATTATTATAATGAGCATTACTAATATGAATGAGCAAAAGAAGGGTAAGGATTGCTCAATGTTTTCAACAAAAACATCAGATATTCCTGATAAAAAGTGGTCAACATACACATACATACATACCTCTTCAGGCTCTAATTTACATTTATTTTATAATTTTATATTAAACTATATAGCTTTTATCATTTTTTCTTTGTAGACATGCACTTTTGCTTTTAAAGAATCAAAGTTTAATTTTTGAAAAAACTACACCTAAAATTCACCTTAGTAATTAGTCAACAAGCAAATTCCTAAATTCATTAGGCAACAATACACAAAATTCTTTGTATATGAGAATTTCACTTAGAGGCTGACGTTTTTCTCCCTTTATTTTTAAGACAAATGACAAGTAACTGAAGTGTTTTAAAGCAACAGTGAGAAGGGACTAGAGGGGCTGGTATTAGGAGCACAGCCAGTCAGAAGGATGCTGCACTTACCTAGGTGAGCAATCACAGCGCCTTAGACAAAAGGAGGTGGAGCATGAACGCATGTGGATGGCTTAGACACAGGCTTCCAAGGGAGAGGTGACTGAACCTGACAATTCTACTGGGTGTTTCAGTGAGAAAGAGATGTCAAGAGTGACTCCCATCTGAGTCATGACCACTCAGGTAAGTCCAACTGGCCCTGAAAGTCTGTTAGCCTACTTTCTGTTTCTGTCAAAGTGTGATACTCTGATTCAAAGTAACACTTTAGGCAATATAGTGGCCTAGGTGCAGAAAAGCAAATGAATGGCCCCCGGCTCACCAAGGTGATAAATTAGCTATTCTCTAAGTAGTGCAGTTTGTCAGGTCTTAGTCTTAGCCACTTTTTTTCTCTATACACTCTCACTAATTTATTTTCAAGGCTTCAAATACCATTTCTATCTAGTGCCTTCCTACTTTGGATTCTGCCCTCAATTCCAACATGTGTGTGTAGGGGGAGGAGTTTTCCCTCAAAAACAAGGAACTCTCCAGACGCCATCTGGGTGTCCTACAATTCAACTCAATTCTGACACAATCTACCTGGAGATAACGTCAGATCCAACAAGTCAAAGGCTCCGTCCTACAAGATTTGCACCCCCCAACACACATTTAGATGCCAATCTCAAGACCAAGTTGTCACCTGTGCTTCTGACGTATTGGCTACAGACTGGAGGTTCCTATAATTCCCTGCATGGGTTCAATTAATTTGTTACAACACCTCATAGAACTAGGAAATGTGTTTCCCCACAAGATTACCAGTTTATTATAAAAGGATAAAACTCAGAAATGGCCAGGTGGAAGAAATGCATAGTGCAAGGTATGAGAAAAGGGTACAGAGCTTCCATGCCCTCTCTGGGCAAGCCACTCTTCCTGAATCTCCACACATTCACCAACCTGGAAGTTCTCTGAACCCTGTCCTCTGGGTTTTTATGGAAGCTTCATTACATAGGCATGATTGATTAAATCACTGGCCATTGGCAACTGATTCAACCTCCAGTTCCATTTTCCTCTGTAGAGTCTGAGGGTTAGACTGTAAATTCCAACCCTCTGATAACATGGTTGGTGATCCAAGCAATCAGCACCCTCATCCTTAGGTGTCGACAAAAGTCACATTATTAACATAACAAAAGACCTTTCCCACTCCTCCCTTAAGGAAATTCCCAGGGTTTTAGGAGCTCCGTGCCCAAAACCAGAAGACCACCATATATATCTCTTATTATAAATCACAATGTCACACTTCCAAATTTGTATTTCTAGCCCAAATCTTTCCTCTTGAATTTCAGACTGTCTAGTTCATATCTCTTCTTGAATAACTCACAGTAATCTTAAACTCAATACGTTAAAAGTAGAAAACTGACATTTTCCTCCAAGCATGTTCTTCAAGTCTGTCTTTGTAAATGGCACACCTACTCATTTGAGAGTCCATTTGGTAGCTCTGTGTTAATTTTTGTCCTCATCTTACTCATCTGATCCATTGGTAAGTCTGGTCAGTACTACTCTCAAAATACAAATGAAATCTATCATTTTCTCTCCAACTCCACTAACAAAACCTTAATCCAAACACCATCATTTTCTGCCCAGAAAACTTCAATAGTTTACCCACTCTGACTTTTGTTCCCTGCCAATTCATTCTTGAACAGGTAACCAGAATGGTCTTTTTAAAACCAAAACTCTGGTCAGGTTACTCCATCAGTTGGAGTCTATCCATGGCTTCCCACCATACTTGGGGTACATACACATTCATTACCACGGTCTATAACGAAGCCCTGTCAGTTGGTCCCTGCTCCTCCTCTAGCCTCATCTCCTGCTTCTCCTGAGACCCTAAACCCACTGCTCAGTATACTCTGAATGTTTTGACTTTCCTTCTGTTTTTCAAATATGCCAAGCTCTTTTCCTTGGCTTTGCAATGTGCTATTGTCTTTTCCTAATACAGTCTTCTCACCAATTCTGTGTGGCTATTTCCTTCTCATGCTTCAAGTTTTGGTTTCTGTGACATCTCCTCAGAGAGATCTTCCCTGACTTCCATCCCACTACTGATATTCTTTATCTTAGAACCCTATTTGTTTCTTTCATAGCTGTTAGCAAAATTTAAGATACACTTTTAAAAAATCTGTCTCTCCAGGAGGGAGAGGTCATATTTATCTTGGTCACTATTTTATATATTTATATATTTTTAAATTTACGTATGTATGTGTTACATGTACATACATGTGTATGTGTGTGTATATACATGAATCAGTACCTGTCATACAGTGTGTTTAGGACATTCAATAAATATTTGGTGAATGAAGGATCACCTAGGGTTAAGGTTCTTCAGGACATCCTGGGATATATTTCAGAAAGTATGATGGCCCTGAATACTACTAGGTAAATTTGAAGGTCTTCTTTAAAAAAACTTGAAGTCCTGGGTCTCCACATGGCTAACTGGCTCCTTGAAGGAGATCTGCCAGGCATAATCCTATGATATATTCCTGAAAAGTCCAACAGACTCACTGCTTCTCCTGGAGATTTAAGATAACAAAAGGGATAAGCAGAAGTTTAAGAATTTCCTGTGAATACTGGGGGTTGGGAGGACTCCTATAAGTGGGGAATTAAGATGTTGCTGAGGAACCCAGCACCCACTGTGATGTGAAGAGGCACAGAATGACACTAGAATTCTAAACTGCAAAATCTAAGTTAAGGACCTCGTGATGGTTAATTCTGTGTGTTAACCTGAGTGGGCCACAGGGTGCTCAGATATTTGTTTAACATTATTCTGGGTATGTCTGTGAGAGTGTTTTTGGATGAGATTAACATTTGAATTGGTAGGCCAAGAAAAGCAGATTGCCCTCATTAATGAGGGTGGAACTCATCCAATCAGTGGAAGGCCTGAACAGGAAAAAAATAAAAAAAAAGGCTGACCATCCTTCCAGTGAGGGGAAACTCTTCCTGCTTAACTGCCTTGAAAAGGGACACTGAACCGAAACACTGGTACTTCCTGGGTCTCGAGCCTCTTGGTTTTCAGATTGGAACTACACCATGGGCATTCTTGGGTCTCCAACTTGATGACTGCAGATCTTGGGGCTTGTTAACCTCCATAATCACTAAGCCAAATTCATTTTGTAAATCCTTCTCTTTATATACACAGTTGGAAGCAGAATGAACATCTTCTTGGTTCTATTTCTCTGAACCCTGAGTAACATAGTGCTGGCTTACTGTGCTGTGGACAAAGGGATGGAGCTCTGAAATAAAGGCATAATTTGTCGCAATAATGAGTCGAGCCAGCATAAAACTGTAAGTATACTGATATCAGATGGTGCTTTTCTAATTCTATCTGTCACAGTACGTAATACTGAACTTTTTGTATAGTAGGCTTTTTTTTTTTTTAAAGATTTTATTTCTTTATTTGACAGAGATAGAGACAGCCAGTGAGAGCAGGAACACAAGCGGGGAGTGGGAGAGGAAGAAGCAGGTTCCTAGCGGAGGAGCCTGATGTGGGGCTCGATCCCATAACACCGGGATCACGCCCTGAGCCGAAGGCAGACGCTTAACCGCTGTGCCACCCAGGCGCCCCTATAGTAGGCTTTTTTAATGGGCTAGTTATTTCATAGCTCTTTGTTCTAAATATTTTTAAATCAAAGACAAGAGTGAAGATCAAATTTTAAAAACATCATATCAAAATTAAAACTAAATTTTGCCCATTAAATGGGTGGTAATGAATGCATGATGACATCTACTAGACAAAATAATTTATAAACTTCAAGGACTGGCCTCCAAATATATATAAATTGGAGAGGGCAGGAATAAGTTTTAAGGCATACCTTTTGAAATTGTTAATTAAAAAACAGTAACTTATCAACATATTGAACTATATGTTCTATGCCCTATTTTTAAAAGAAAATCTAATTTTGGAACATAAAGTGCATTTTAATTTACATACTATGAGTTATGCAACTTTTAAAAATGTTGATTACTAATGTTTAAAAATTATTTGGATGCTTTAACATTTTTCACTCCAAATTATACTATATTTAAAATATATCTAAAGGTGAGATCTCAACCTACTATTAACCATTTCGTTAACTAAAAACCTTAACTCTTTCCTGCACACACAGACCAAAACTACTTTGTGGTAAGACCAACGGCTAGATTTCACTGTTTTGATTCACATATATTACTTCACATGGGCATGACTGGTTTGAAGAACTATTTTTTAAACTGTTGGAAACTCCATCTAAATCTTTAACAGATGGGCTCTTAATAAAGCAAAACAGTTCTCTAACTAGAAAAAAACTTTCAAGTAAATTTTGTTTAAATGTTACAGAGCTCTCTTACATGAGTTTAAATACCAACTATCAAAGCCTCGGAACTCTTCCCAGTTTTAATTTAATTAAATTTCTAGACTTCACTAACAGCTTGATATGGTGGGCACAGATTCCTAACTCCTCCATTCCCTTCTACTACCCTTCATTGTCTTAACAGCTTTTCAATAGAGTATAAATAGTTTAAAAACATGCCCAAATCTGTATAGTGAACTACACTCAATAATTACCATAAACTCTTAAAACCTTACAAATACAGATAGGTAAAAATACCATAGGCCTAACCAACTCAGTAGAGCTAATGTTTCACTAAAATATTCCAGATGAAAAACTTAAGAATTTTACAAACTCTAAAAAGACTCAAGATAAGGCAACTACTATCCTTGTATGGTAGGCCACCTGCAGCAGCAACGAATCTAGAAGGAAGAAACACCTGACTGCAAACAATTAACTAGGTTTAAAATCCACTTCCTAAGGTACTAATTCTTTTGATGAGTGAATCCGTCTAGACATTATTCAATATGACTCTAGTAGTTCAACAGTCCACTATTTCTTTTTTTTTTAAGATTTTATTTATTTTATTATAGAGAGAGAGAGCGTGCGCACACAAGCGGGGGAGCAGCAGAGGGAAAGAGAGGAGTAGGCTTTCCACTGAGCAGGGAGCCCAATGAGGGGCTCGATCTCAGGACCCTGGGATCTGAGCCAACCTGAGCCGAAGTGAGACACTTAACCGACTGAGCCACTCAGGTGCCCCAACAGTCCACTGTTTCTTAATGCTACTAAACTTTATTCCCTAAACACCTATTATGTGCCAGGCCAATGAAATTTTAAATACTGGAGTAAATATTTATTCCAAACAATAAGAGTAAATTTTCATTTATCTGCTGGACACTGTTGTAAACACTTCACTGACATTAACTCATTTAATTCTCAAGCCTGACCTGTGCAACCAGGCATAGAGTAGTAAAGTTATTTGCCTCAGGTCGCAGCTAATAAGTGATACATATTGTACATTTCTATTAAAACACTAAAATTAGTGTTCTGTGAAGGGCTGTGAACACAATCAGTCAAGGCACTGATATGGAAGCATCTAACCATTCCAGTCCTACACAACTCTCACGCAGCTGAGAGGAATAAAAATGCAAATTGATAGAGACATGTCTGGAAAGCAGAATGTTGAGAAAACTTTTTTCAGGACACCAGAAAAACTGAAATTAAAGCATTCTCCTCCTCAGATTGGGAGGAGCTAAAATGGTAGCATACTAGGAAGACCCTAGGCTTGTCTGGTCCCTCAAACATAACTAGATAACTATCAAATCATTCTGAATACCCAAGAAATCGACCTAAGGACTGACAGAACAAACTTCTCAATTAGAGGGAGAGAAGAGGCCAAATTGAGGAAGATAGGAATTATGGAGGTGTGATTTGGGGGAGAAAAGGATCACGGGTGCTGCAGAGGGGAAGGAGCCCTACTCACAGAGAAAAGAGAGAGACAGAGAAGAACGCACGGGGAATTGCACAAGGAGAACACTTCCCCAAAGCCACTAGCTGGGAAAATGAGAGGGGCTGGAGAGGGGCTATTTTTGAAAGTTTCTGCAACCAGTAGGGCTCAGAGACTGGAGTTCAAAGGTCAGCAGGCTTGGCTGAGATAGAGACCCTACTCCTGGAGAGAAGGCAGGCAAGCAGACAAGGGCAGACAGCACAATCCGAGGATTACATAAGGTACATGGGGGAGAGATTGTTCACTCTTCTTGGAGCACATCTGTGAGAGGTGGCATTCACAGAGACACCTCTTGGGGAACAAAAGAGCTGGAGAGCGCCATTTCTTTCCCCCACCCCTTGACCTAGGCACAGAGACACCTGCTGAGGGAAGAAAACCTGGACACTGGCTGTTTAGCCTGCTTTGCTCCAATTCCCACTCCCCTGCACTCTTGCATGACTGCCCTTCTCAGTCAAACCTGCATCCGTCCCAGAGTGGCGAGACCCTCCCCCAGAAGACCAGCTCAGGTCCTGCTACAGCATAACCTTAAAGTTTGGAGTTTTAAAAGTCAGCAGGCTTGGCTGGGATATAGCCCAAAGTGCACTGTGCTGCTTCAGGTGGGCAAGCAACTTGGAGACAGAGAGAAAAGAGCGATCTGAAAAACACCTGGGATGCACAAGAGGAAATTATTCACTCTTCTGGGAGTGCTTGCCTGAGAGCAGCAAGCACAGAGACTCTTCTCTAGGGACAAGGTAGCTGGCTGGTACCATTTCTCTCCCCTACTCAGCATAAACCAACTTCAGTAAACAGCACAATGCCAACACTGGCTGGCTAATCTGCTTATACCAAGGCCCATTCCCTTGCATTCTGCTGATACTGCTCTTCTCAGGCAAATGTGCCTAAGGACCAGTGCAGCGGGTCCCTTCCCAGAAGACTGGCACAAACCCCTGCACACACGTCTACTAACCATAGAGTTCTGAAAACTTCACTTGTAGTGGAAATAGCATCAGGTCTCATTTAACAAGCAGACCAGAGCACACCTAGTTAAAACTTGCCATACTCTGTCCAATGTCCAAACACTTCCAAATGCAGTAGCAGAATGCATGCAGCATACACCAGAGACACTTCCTGAAGCACCAGGCCCTGGACATTGTATGACCTCTTCTTTGTAAAGCTCTCAGGATCAGGAAACATAGAAAGATTTTCTAATACAGAAAAAGATAGAGACCTAGACAAAACAGAGGAATTCATCCCAAAAGAACGAACAAAAAAAGGTCACAGGCAGAGATCAAATCAAAAGAGATATAAGTATATGCCTGATGCAGAATTTAAAGCAACAGTCATAAGGATAATTGCTGGACTTGAGAAAAGCATGGAAGATATCAGGGAGACTCTTACCACAGATACAAAAGAGTTAAAAAAACAGAAATGAAAAATGCAATAACTGAGATTCAAAACAGACTGCATGTAATGACTACAACGATAGAAGAATCAGAGGAATGAATAAGTGATATAGAAAATAGTACAATGGAAAATAATGAAGCCAAACAAAAGAGAGAATTACGGATCACAGGAACAGACTTAGGGAACTCAGTGAACTAATCAAATATAAAAATATTCATATCATAGGAATCCCAGAAGAAGAAGAAGAGAGAGAGAAAAGTGGGCAGAAGATTTATATGAGGAAATAATAGCTGAAAACTTCCCTAATCTAGGGAAGGATACAGACATCCAAATTCAGGAGACAGAGAACTCCATCAAAATCAACGAAACCAGATATACTGTAGTTAAATTTGCACAATACAGTAACAGAGAAAAACTCCTGAAGGCAGCAAGACAAAAGTAGTCCCTAACTTACAAGGGAAGACCCATAACGGTAGCTGCAGATCTCTCCACAGAAACTTGGCAAGCCAGAAGAGAGTAGCATGATATATTCAATGTGCTGAATGGGAAAATCTGCAGCCAAGAATACTCTACCCAGCGGAGTTATCATTTAGAAAGAAGGAGAGATAGTTTCCCAGATAAGCAAAAACTAAAGGACTTCATGACCATTAAACCAGCCCTGCAAGAAATATTAAAGGGGACTTATTGAGTGGGAAGGAAAGACCAAAAGTGACAATGACTAGAAAGGAACAGAGAAAATATAAAGACAAAATGACAAAACAGGCAATAAAATGGCATTATATACATATCTATCAACAATAATTCTGAATGTAAATGGATTAAATGATCCAATCAAAAGACATAGGATATCAGAATATATATATATATAAAAAGTATCATCTGCATGCTGCCTACAAGAGACTTATTTAGACCTAATGACACCTGCAGATTGAAAGTGAGGGGATGGTCAGTGGAATTCTACGAAACATTTAAAGAGAATTAATACCTATTCTTCTGAAACTGTTTAAAAAAAATAGAAATGGAAGGAAAACTTCCAAACTTATTCTATGAGGCCAGCATTACCTTTATCCCCAAACCAAAGACTCCACGAAAAAGGAGAATTACAGACCAATATCCCTGATGAACAAAGATTACAAAATTTCCAACAAGCTACTAGCTAAAAGGATCCAACACTAAATTAAAAGGATTATTCACCATGACCAAGTTGGATTTATTCCTGGGCTACAGTGGTGGTTCAATGTTCGCAAATCAATTAAGGTGATATACCACATTAATAATAATAAAAAAAAAAAGGACGAGAACCATATGATCCTCTCACTAGATGCAGAAAAAGCATTTGACAAAATACATCATACTTTCTTGACAAAAACTCTCTGCAGTGTAGGGATAGAAGGACCACAACTCAGTATCATAAAAGACATATACGAATAATCCACAGTGAGGGGCGCCCGGGTGGCTCAGTCAGTTAAGTTTCTGCCTTCAGCTCAGGTCATAATCCCAGGACCAAGCCCCATGTTGGGCTCCCTGTTCAGTGCGGAGCCTCTTCTCCTTCTCCCCCCTGCTCATGCTCTCTCTCTCTCTCTCAAATAAATAAAAAATAAATAAATCTTTTTAAAAAAGAAAACAGAAAAACCCATAGCGAATATCATCCTCAACAGGGAAAAACTGACAGCTTTTCCCCTAACGTCAGGAACATGTGACAGGGATGTCCACTCTCATCACTGCTGTTCAACATAGTACTGGAAGTCCTAGCCTCAGCTATCAGACAACAAAAAGAAATAAGAGGTACCCAAATTGGCAAAGAATAAGTCAAACTCACTCTTCGCAGATGACATGATACTCTATGTAGAAAACCCGAACAACTCCACCCAAAAATTGCTATAAATGATACAAAAATTCAGCAAAGTCACAGGATATAAAATCAATGAACAGAAATCAGCTGCATTCTTTAACAATGAAGCAGAAGAAAGAGAAATCAAGGAAGTGATTCCACTTACAATTGCACCAAAAACCATAGATACCTGGGACTAAACCTAACCAAAGAGGTAAAGGATCTGTACTCTAAAATCTACAGAACACTTATGAAATTGAGGAAGACACAAAGAAATAAAAAAGCATTTCATGCTCAGGGATTGGGAGAATAAATATTGTTAAAATGTCTATGCTACCCAGAACAATTTACACATTCAATGCAATCCCTATCAAAACACCATCAACATTTTTCACAGAGCTGGAACAAACAATCCTAAAATTTGTATGGAACAAGAAAAGACCCCAAGTAGCCAAAGGTATGTTGAAAACAAAAACCAAAGCTAGAGGCATCACAATTCCAGGTGTCAGGCTGTATTACAAAGCTGTCATTATCAAGACAGTATGTTACTGGCACAAAAACAGACACATAGATCAATGGAACATAACAGAGAATCCAGAAATGGACCCTCAACTCTATCGTCAACTAATCTTCGACAAAGCAGGAAAGAATATCCACAGGAAAAAAGACAGCCTCTTCAACAAGTGGGGTTGGGAAAATTGGATAGCCACATGCAGAAGAATGAAACTGGACCACTTTCTTACACAATACAGTAAAATAAACTCAAAATGGATGAAAGACCTAAGTGTGAGACAGGAATCCATCAAAATCCTAGAGGAGAACACAGGCAGCAACCTCTTTTACCTCAGCTGCAGGAACTTCTTGCTAGACATGTCTCCAAAGGCAAGGGAAACAAAGGCAAAATGGGACTTCAACAGGATAAAAAGCTTTTGCATAGCAAAGGAAACAAAACTAAAAGCCAACCTACAGAATGAGAGAAGATATTTGCAAATGTCTTGTCAGATAAAGAGCTAGTAACCAAAATCTATAAAGAACTTATCAAACTCAACGCCCAAACAAACCCAAAAAATCCACTGAAAGAATGGGCAGAAGACATAAACAGACATACCTCCAAAGAAGACATACAAATGGGCAACAGACACATGAAAAACTATTCAATATCACTTGGCATCAGGCAAATACAAATGAAAACCACAATGACATACCACCTCACACCAGTCAGAATGGCTAAATTAACAAGTCAGAAAACAACAGATGTTGGCGAGGATGTGGAAAAAGGGGAACCCTCTTACACTGTTGGTGGGAATGAAAACTGGTGCAACTCTGGAAAACAGTACAGAGGTTCCTCAAAAAGTTAAAAATAGTGCTACCCTACAACCCAGCAATTACATTACTAGGTATTTATCCAAAGGATACAAACACAGTGATTCAAAGGGGCACCTGCATCCCAATGTTTACAGCAGGAATGTGCACAATAGCCAAACTATGGAAAAAGCCCAGATGTCCATCGACAGGTGAATAGATTAAAAAAGATGTGATATATATATATATGAAATGGAATATTAGTCATCAAAAAGAATGAAATCTTACCATTTGCAACAACATGGATGGAACTAGAGGGTATTATGATAAGTGAAATAAGTCAGAGAAAAGCAAATACCATATGATTTCACTCATATGTGGAATTTAAGAAATAAAACATGAACACAGGGGAAAGGAAGGCAAAATAAGATGAAAATTGAGAGGGAGGCAAATGATAAGAGACACTCTAGGAAACAAACTGAGGATTGCTGGAGTCGAGGTGGGTGGGGGGGGAAGGGATAACTCAGTGATGCGCATTAAGAAGGGCACTTGATGTAATGAGCACTGGGAGTTATATGCAATTGATGAATCACTGAACTCTACCTCTGAAACAAGAAAGGACGAAAGAAAGAAAAGGAAAGAAAGAAAGAAAGAAAGAAAGAAAGAGAAAGGAAAAGAAAAGAAAAGGAAAGAAAAGAGAAGGAAAGAGAAGAAGGAAAGGAAAGAGAAAGAAAGAAAGAAAGAAAGAAAGAAAGAAAGAAAGAAAAGGAAAGAAAGAAAGAAAGAAAGAAAGAAAGAAAGAAAGAAAGAAAGAAAGAAAAAGAAAGGGAAAGAGAAAGAAAGTGAGGGGATGGAAAAGCATTTATCAGGCTAACAGACACAAAAGAAAGCCTGAGCAGCCATACTTATAACAGATATACTAGATTTTAACCAAATACCGTAATAAGGGATGAAGAAGAGCACTATTTCATAATAAAGGGGTCTATCCAACAAGAAGATCTAACAATTATAAATATTTATATGCTCAACATGGGAGCGCCCAAATACATAAAACAATAACAAGCATACAGGAACTCTTTGATAATAGTACAATAATAGTAGGGGATGTTAACAGCCCACTTACATCAATGGACAGATCATCTAAGCAGAAAATCAAAAGTATGCAGTGGCTTTGAATGACACACTGGACCAGATAGACTTAACGGATAAATGCAGAACTTTCCATCCTAAAGCAACAGAGTATACATTCTTTTCAAGGGCACTTGGGACATTCTCCAGAATAGATTACATACTAGGTCACAAATCAGGCCTCAACAAATACAAAAATGTGAGATCATACCATGCATATTTTCAGACCACAACACTATGAAAGTCAACCACAAGAAAAAGATTTGGAAAGACCACAAATATATGGTAGTTAAATAACATACTACTAAAGAATGAATGGGTCAACCAGGAAATCAAAGAAGAAATTTTAAAAATATATGGAAACCAACAGAAATGAAAACACAATGGTTCACAACCTTTGGGATGCAGCAAAAGTGGTCCTAAGAGGGAAGTGTATGGCAATACAGGGCTACCTCAAGAAGCAAGAAAAGTCTCAAGCAACTTAACTTTATACCTGAAGGAGCTAGAAAAAGAACAGTAAATGAAGCCAAAAGCCAGCAGAAGAAGGGAAATAATAAAGATTATAGCAGAAATAAATGACATAGAGACTAAAAAAACAATAGAACAGATTAATGAAACTGGGAGCTGGTTCTCTGAAAAAATTAATAAAATCGATAAACCCCTAGCCAGACCTATCAAAAAGAACAGAAAAAGGACCCAAATAAATAAAATCACAAATGAGAGAGGAGAAATAACACCAAGAAATACAAACAATTATAAGAGAATGTTATGAAAAATTATATGCCAACAAATCAGACAACTTAGAAGAAATTGGTAAATTCCTAGAAACATAAAAACTACCAAAACTGGAACAGGAAGAAAAAGAACACTTGAGCAGACTTATAACCAGCAAAGAAATTGAATCAGTAACGAAAAATCTCCCAACAAACAAAAGTCCAGGGCCAGATGGCTTCCCAGTGGAATTCTATCAAACATTTAATACCAATTAATACCTATTATTCTCAAACTATTCCAAAAAATAGAAGTGGAAGGAAACTCATTCTAAGAGGCCACATTATCCTGATTCCAAAGCCAGATAAATACTCTAGCAAAAAAGAGAAAGAGGTACAGGCCAAAATCCCTGATGAACATGGATGAAAAAATTCTAAACAAAACACTAGCAAATTGAATCCAACAATACATTAAAAGAATCTTTCACCACAATCAAGTGGGATTTATTCCTAGGCTGTAAGTTGGTTCAATATTCACAAATCAATCAACGTGATAAATCACGTTACTTAAAAAAAAAAAAAAGATAAGAACCATATGATCCTTTCAACAGATGCAGGAAAAGCATTTGACAATGTACAACATCTATTCATGATAAAAGCCCTCAACAAAATAGTTTTACAAGGAATATACCTCAACATGATAAAGGCCATATATGGAAAACCCACTGCTAATATCATCCTCAATGGGGAAAAACTGAGAACTTTTCCTCTATGGTCAGGAACATGACAGGGACGTCCACTCTCACCACTGTTACTTAACATAGTCCTGTAAGTCCTAGCCTCAAAGACCAGACAATTCAAAGAAATAAAAGGCATCTAAATTGGTAAGGAAGAAGTCAAACATTCGTTATCTGCAGGTGACAGGATACTCTATACAGAAAACCAAAAAGGCTCCACCAAAAACTTGATAGAACTGATACATGAACTCAGTAAAATTGCAGGATATAAAACAGCTATACAGAAGTCTGTTGCATTCCTATACACCAATAATAAAGCAGCAGAAAGAGAAATCAAGGAATCAAACCCATTTACAATTGTACCAAAAACCATAAGATACCTAGGAATAAACCTAACCAAAGAGGTAAAGGACCTGTACTCTAAAACACTTAGATAAAAAGCTTCTGCACAGTGAAGGAAACAATCAACAAAACTCAAAGGCAACCTACAGAAATGGAGAAGATATCTGCAAATGACATATCTGATAAAGAGTTACTATCCAAAATATACAAAGGACTTAAAAAATAACAGCCCCCAAATTAATTATCTATTTAAAAAATGGGGAGAAGACATGAGTAGACCTTTCTTCAAAGAATACATACAGATGGCTCACCGACACATGAAAAGATACTTAACACCACTTATCATCAAGGAAATGCAAATCAAAGATACAATGAGATACCACCTCACACCTGTCAGAATGGCTAAAATTGACAACACAGGCAACAAGAGGTATTGATGAGGATGCAGAGAAAGGGGGAACCCTCTTACACTGTTGGTGGAAATGTGAACTGGTGCAGCCACTCTGGAAAATAGTATGAAGTTTCCGCAAAAAGTTAAAAATAGAGCTACCTATGACCCAGCAATTGCACTAGTAGGTATTTATCCAATGGATACAAAAATACTGATTTGAAGGAGCACATGCATTGTGACGGTTACAGCACATGGAGCTAGAGAGTATTATGCTAAGTGAAATAAGTCAGTCAGAGAAAGACAAATACCATATGGTTTCACTCATATGTGGAATTTTTGAAACAAATTAACTTGGGGGAGGGGGAGAAAGGTCAACCCAGAAACAGACTCTTAATTATAGAGAACAAATTGATGGTTACTGGCGGGGCGGGGAGGGGGGTGGTGGGGATTAAGGAGTGCACTTGTGATGAGCACCAGGTGTTGTATGTAAGTGATGAATCACTAAATTCTATAAAACCAGTATTACACTATATGTTAAGTAACTGGAATTTAAATGAATATTTGTAGGTGAAAAAAATGAAGCATTCTCATGTCAGTAGCAACAAGCAACTTTGCATTTATGAAGGCCAGCCAAACTCTACATTTATTTTGTGGAAGACTGACTTTCTTTGTATAGTTAACTCTTCAATAGCATTTTTGTATAACCAAGTAATACAAAAAGGACATAAGACATATATTATGAATTGCTATAATATTCTAGTGTTTACTTATGAAGTACAGTAACTGATGCACTGCTGAAAAGGAAGAAAAATACAGTGATAACTCATGCATAAGAAATTGATTTTTACATAGTAAGAGTTTTTCCATGCGCTATAGTTTTTCAATTTTTCTTACACTAAGTAAATTTTATGGTTTAGATAACTAACCATTCATAAGAACAAAGATCTAGGAATCTACTAGGTTTAAAAGAAAAGAGAAAGTGGGCAAGTAAGAATTAAATACACAAAGGAAAAAAAAATCAATTCCAGAGAACAATTATATTTCTTTTAAAAGTAACATGAATATGGGGCGCCTGGGTGGCACAGCAGTTAAAGCGTCTGCCTTCGGCTCAGGGCGTGATCCCAGTGTTATGGGATCGAGCCCCACATCAGGCTCCTCCGCTATGAGCCTGCTTCTTCCTCTCCCACTCCCCCTGCTTGTGTTCCCTCTCTCGCTGGCTGTCTCTATTTCTGTCGAAAAAATAAATAAAATCTTTAAGAAAAAAAAAAAGTAACATGAATAAAATGTCCATGGATCAAGAGAGACTGGATGGACCTCTGGACACCCAAACCCTTTCTGTGAAGGAAGAAAGGTCTTGAACCACAAAGGTGTGCTTTTGTGCAAAAAACCAAAACCAGTTAGCCCTTTTCCATATCCACTTTCTATTTTGGCAAGTGCAAGAAAGCAGAAAATAGCCTTTACCATCAAGAAGATTTCTACCTCTCCCATCTCCCAGGGCTGTAAAGAGATCTCCGTAGAGACACAAAAACCAGAGATGTCTTCTCCATGTTACAGGTGGGAGCCTCCTTCGCAGCTCAAGACAAAGGGCATTAGAGTCTATACTCCAGTACCTGGGGGCCTTTCACAGGGCACTTGAAGTGAGACACCTGAGTGATGAGTCCGAGTTACAAAAATCAGAGTCATTACTTTCTGTTCATAATTTCTATGCTACCAATTATATCATGATTAAGACACCAACTGAATGTGCTACTTGTGAAAATGTAAATGCTTATAACCACTTCTCTAGGCTGATCACAGGGGGCTAAAAAACGAGAACTTTAAATTTTTCCCAACTAGGAAATTCCATAATTACATGGGCTATTTCACATCCATGTGCAAGCTGTAAACATTTTATCCTTGTTTTACCATGTGCTCATATCAACTATATAATAATTTCATCTAGAATTTTGCCTGACTGGCAATCTACTCAACTCCAAATCCTTTAAATACTTCACATTTTCTTTTTTTCTTTGACTATCTCATTTAATCCTCACAAGCACCTTTTGATATAGATACCCTTACCCTTTTTTTTACAGTTGAGGATACTGAGTCCCAGGACAATGAAATAACTTGTTTAAGATCACACAGCTATGAACTGTTAGAGCCTTATAGAGCTTTTAATTAATCTTAAAATATCTGACAATAGTTAATAGGCTTCGGGCCTCTGAAGTTTTAGAAAAGTCACTTCAAAACCTAAAAATTTAAAGACTAGAATACACAATGACTTAGCTACATCTACAGTCAAATTTGTGTACATACCTCACTGAAAAGGCTTCCGTTAACATACGAAATCCAGAGTTTCCAGAAGTTCGGCAGCTGACTTAAAACAAGCTTGGTCAACTTTTCAACAAATGCCACCCGGTGAGGAGTCTTGTATCTCCATGCTAAGGGGGTAAAAATACTGTGAATATACTTTGAATCAAGAATAAAAAACGGTTTGAACGTATTACTGCTCTTCCACCTACAAATGTGTCCCACTTCGGCTGCAGAGCTTTAATTTGCTGAGAGACCAATATTTATTTCTCCATACCACATTACCAAAGCCTGACAGCACAGAGAATACACTTTAAGAACACACACAGAATACCCTGCTGTTCCCCAAGGGGTGTGGCGGGTGGGGGGGGGGCAGACTGTCAGGAGGACACAGCAGCAGAGGCAAGGAGGATGCTTCGGGTTTCCAACCTTGTCTTCAGGACGTTCTATTTCTCTTCAAAAGTCATGTCTTCAAACAGCAAAGTAAGGCAAAGACAGGGCAAGGCCAATTAGCCTTAAATTGGAGGCAAATATCAACCAGTTAGAAATGCCACTATATACGTAGTGAAAGTTCAATAATGAATCAAGCGATCATAAAGGAACGTATTCAAGTATAATCATATAATGAATAACTCTTCCCATAACAAAGAAACTTAAGAAAAAATAAAAATACGGATGCCTCTTAGATTACATATCATTTAATGCAGTTATTGTAAGTGGGAAATAAGGTCTTATAGATTTCTTATGGGAATAAGTTCATAGGAATAAAAACAGATTAGTAATTCAGGGAGCATTAATCACTTCCAATTTCTTTCCTTTTCCTTTATCACATTCTTTCCTGTTCCTCCTTCCTCCATGCCCTGCTTCCCAGCCCTGCTGTTCTGTTTCACAGCCTCCAGCAGGAGCAGGGCAGAGGCATTCCGACTGTCCAATTCACAGCAATGATCAGGAGAACTTCTGGGGTCAACTTCCAACTTCTATTTAGCAATTTCAAAGACAGATCAGATAAGGGAACTTCCATTAACTCCTTCATTAACTACCAGCTTCCTTTCAAAATACTCCTAGGCAAAAAGTTCTGTTGCTATAATTACTGTTGTTATTCTAGCGGGCAAGGGTGGATTTTATTTATTTTAAAATGTTTCATAATAATCTAAAAAGACAACATATGGTTAGAAAAGAAAACTTAAAAGGTATATAGAAGAAAGTCTACCTCCCACCTCCATTCCCCATTTGCCTAGTTCCCAACTGCAACCATAAGAAACTGCTGTTATTACAGTTGTTTGTGATTCTTTCTAACATGTCTTTTATATACACAAGCAAATATAAATAAATATTCTCTCCCCACCAAAATGTTCTTTCATACAAATAAAAGTATTAAACATACCCTTTGACACTTGGCCTTTTTTCATTTAATAATGGATCCTGAAGTTTTTCCCTATTCGTCCATAAAATGTTCCTGTTTTTCCCCACAGCTACACAGTACAACTGACCCTTGAATAATACAGAGGTTAGCAACATTGACCCCCTGCACAGTCAAAAATCCATGAATAACTTCTAAGTTCCCCAAAACTGAACTACTAACAGCCTACTGCTGACCAGGAAACTTACTAATTACATAATGCAGTTGATTAATACATATTTTATATATGTATTATATACTGTACTCTTACAACAATACCTTTCTAATTTTTTTCAGTATTTCTAGGCTACATGGTTCATCTGAGGGTTGTTTCGAATTGTCGCAGATATCCAAAAGACTTTCTAATATATTTATTGAACAAAATCCATGTATAAGTAGACCTGCATAGTTCAAACCAGTGCGGTTCAAGGGTCAACTGTAGTTCATATTTTGTATGTATCATAATTAAAAAAAAAATCCCTTTATAACGGACAAGACTGTTTCCAATGTTTTGTAGTTAAAATTAGTGCTGCAAAATAAACAAAATAAAATAATAACATACAATAAGTGCTGTAATCAGTAACTCTGTATGTACAACGTTTAGCACATGTAGAAGTACCAGTGTAGAATAAATTTTCAGAACGAGAATTGCTGCGTCCAACGGTACATGGAGTTGCGGCTTTATTAAGTATTATTAAATGGACCTCTGTGGGGATTCTTTACACACCCACCAGCAACACACATAAACACATAGAAGCTTCCTTATAATCTCACAATGAACAAACCGAACACGCAAAATTCCAAACAGTAAAAATTTGGGGACTTTGCCAACTGCTATCCCATTGTAGTGTTACATGGCCTTCTAATTTTTATTTTAAGTGAGGCTGAGTGCCTACCTTCACATATTTAAGAGCATTCAGACTTCCAATCTGTGGACTATAGACCCTTTTTATCTATTAGGTATGTTAGCCCTTTGTCCATGAGTTGTGGGGAAAAGCTTTAAATTCAGTTGTCACATATGTGAAAGGCATGGTTCTTTATTTAGGGGTACACTGTAAACTGTACTTGTCTATTTGGCCAATATTTACTAAGCGTCCACTGTGTGCTAATCCTGTGGCTATACTAACGTCTGTTTAAGATGCTCGCCACTAATCCTGACTGAGCAGGGCAGGTCTCTGCCTTCAAGGAGCCTACAGTTGAACAGACAATCAATGAGAGGAGTCCTAATGACAATGTGACATGAGCCTAATGAGATTAGAGGTATTTTTCATCTGGAGACAGAGCTAAAGCAGACAAACTTAATACAGGTAAACACTATTTTCCAAATGGCATGCAGTACCCTACATAGCACAGGCCACAGCTCAGTGTATGATGGGCCAATGAAAAGGTAAGAAATAGGACAAGAAAATCTAAAAACTAAAGCACTGAAAGACCTGGCTCATGTGGTAGCAAGTAGACTCTTACATGACCTCTTCCCCTAAATAAGTGTTTCAAAGGTCTGAGCTCCTCCAGGCAGCTATATTTACAATGATTTATATAACCCTACTGTGGGCAACTCATCTAATATCCTTATCTCATATATGCTTTGAAAAGCTTTTTTTGCTGGAAATTAAAGTGAAAACACCCTATGGTGAACCAAGTCTCTATTGGATTTGATGCTGGAGAAGCACTTTGAGTGGCCTGGCTTATTGCATATCCACGTACTCTACATAGATACAGATATTTTACATATATAGACCATTAGGTCTCAAAGATCAGTCTGTCATGGGGAATGCCTCCACTCCAAAGAAAAATAAGGAACATTGCCTTTTCACCAATGTAAAGGAAAATTTTGTTTTAAAAAACACAAAATAAATTAAATTCAGATTCTCTCTTGTTAAATCCATTAATTAATAAGTATTCTAATAGAAGTGATTTTATGATAGGAAAAGTAGTTGGACAAATATAAATAAAAACATTACAAAACAATCCCATAAGGCTTCCAAAAACATTTCTTCAGCCCAATCTTTTTAGGACCCAGTAATTGGTAAAATTGTTTTGTCTAAGTTCACTATAGTATAGAGTGATAATAGAGCAGCTAAATAATATTACCAAATAATCATACTGAGGTGGGAGTTCTGCGATTACTTAATGTGCTGGCACTCACTCATCAAGGTTCTTGGAAAACAGACAGGTCCCTGCAGCGTCCTGCCCAGTGACAGGGAATAATTTTTAGTCTCATATTTTATTTGATCTTTTATTACTAATGGACTCTTTACACCTACGTATGCATGTACGTAATGAGAGTCCTATTTACCCATTCCTTCTACATCTACTTCATCCACATTCTGATCATTATTTGAAAATGGTCTTCGGTTTTATTTCCTTACTGAATCCAACGTCTTAGTTAAATTCCCATATGCTATTATCAGTTACAGAAAAACTTCAAGAGTTATTTCCTAAAACTGATGAAAAGAACTATTTACTATAAGCAATCGTCCTCAATGTTTCCGTTTCAAATAATTTTAAGGAAATCAAACATGTATTTTACTTCTACTTCTGGCATAGTGGAATAATAAGGATTAGATTCAACCTCCAGTTATAAACAACTAGAAAATTGGGGGTGGGGGGAGATCATATAAACTCTTTCAGACACTGGACAACAGGCAGCATAGGACCAATTCCCAAGGGAAGGGAAATGTACGGTGAGCCCACAACTGCCATGGCTTTCTGTCTACAGACAATTTCTAGACAACACGGATAAAAGGAAGCATAACCTAAACAAAGTTCCACGGCCTTTCTGAGCTGGAAGGAAGAAGATGGAAGTAACCAGAAAATGCAGGGAAGAGTTCCAGAAAGGAGGGAGGACCTACATAGGAAAAAAGCTCCAAAAATCTTCATAAGAGTCCTCCTAAGTCTTTGCTGAGAACTAGGGCCTGCATATATGGAGTGAAACTTCACAAAGCCAGGCAAAGAACAACCAGGGAATTGTAAGGTAAACAATTCTCAGAAATAATATAGGGCAGGGAGACCTCCTAGCTCTGAACAGCCAGAAGGAACAGTCCTCATCAATTACTTGGGCCATTTAGTACAGACCCAGAAGATCATGCCTCAGTAGTAGGGCTAAAGTATCCCCAGAATGAAGGCTACTCTAGACCTGCTCTAGCAAACTAGCAAAAGCTTTGAATGGCTCAAACTTAGCTGTCATGAACTGATAAAACAAAGTCTAGCATTCCTTAAAGGAAGACAACAAAACTCAGACACTCAACACTGAACATTCACATGATGAGCAGGGAAATATGAACCATAACCAGAAGCCAAGAGAAAAAATTATCAATAATAACAAATCTAGAAATGACAGAGATGACCGAATTAACCAATAAGGACAATGTTCAGATATTTAAAGGAAAACATGAAAATAATGAGAAAAGAAAGGTAAGATATTTAAAAGAACCAAGTGGAATTTCTAGAGATGAAAAATACAGCATCTGGAATTTTCAGGTTAGACACTGCAGATAAAAGATCACAGAAGTTGAAGGCATAGCAACTGACTCTATAATGAAGCAGACTGGAAAAACTGGGGGGGAAGGGGGGAATGGGAAACAGTGATCTATGAGATAATCTATTAGCCTAACATACATGTAACTGAAGTCCCAGAAAAGTAAGTAGAATGGAAAAATACTTGAGAAAACTGTGGCCCAAAATTTTCTAAATTTGATGAAAATTTCCAGAATTCATAAAATAGATCCAAGAAGTTTGGCAAATCCCAGGCAGGATAAATTTGAACTGTTCAAGATGATATAGTTCATTTAAAGTCAAGACTCAGGAATAGTTTCTAATTGATTTAAGCCTGTTAGCATGTCAACTGATGGTAGTAAATTACTTAAGGAGTGAGGTGGAGGGTTTTTTGACCCGACACATTATCCTACTAATTCACAGAAGGAAGTATTGCTTAAAAACTCAGGTGGGCTGCACTCCAGAGTCAGATCCTGGAGGCCATATTTGCTTAGGGGGCTACAATACACCACAGTATACAGAACCAAGTAATTCTGTTCTTTTACTATTTATATTAGTTTGATGGGCTTGGTAGGAAATAGGAACAGGACAAGAAGGAATACTGAGCCCTCCATTTGGTACAAATGAATCATCTACTTTTAAGGTGTTCTTATGATGGACATTCATTCATATTTATTAATGAAATCTTAGAAAAAGCCCTACTCCAATACTTGCAATAACATAAAATACTTTAAAATAAATTTTAGAAGTATTTAATATAAAGTAAGATATTTCTATTACCCTATTTGGATTTTTTTCTTTCTCTCTTTCTCTCTCTCTCTTTTTCTTTCTTTTTTAAAGATTTTATTTTTAAGTGATCTCTACACCCAATATGGGGCTTGAACTCACAACCCCAAGATCAAGAGTTGAATGCTCTACCAACTGAGCCATCCAGGCGTCCCATACTATTTGGATTTCTTAGATCTGTTATTGAGGTTATAAACAGCCAGTGACTAATAGCATTTAATTGGTACCCAAATGCATTATAACCAATAATTTTGTATCTCACACAGGTAAATAAACAATAGGTAAATATCAACTTTAGAAAGTTAAGAAATATAACATAGTTATAATTCGAGATGCTTTATTCTCAGGAAAAATGATTAGCAATTAATATATTATTAACCCTTCTTTCCAAAGCAAATTTTAAAATGCATAAAAGAGGTGCTTCTCTGTACTGACTATAGAGATTATTTTGTTACAAATTTCTTCTTAAAGAAATTTTCACAAAATATTTTCTGTGGCATATTTTTAAAAAGTCAATCACAGGAAAAATAAAACTAGACTTTATGTATGTTGAGTAAACATTCACCTATGAATGTGCTGCAGTCACACAACTAATTAGGAAAATTTCCAAGAGAAAAATGTGTGAAATTGCACAAGTACAAATTCAAAAGACAAAGTGGGGGATAGAGAGAGATACTTACTGTCATCTCGACCAGACTGAAAACTGCTGCCCCTCTTCAGTGATGCCGTCTGACTAAGATGACCCAACACTAAGGGACGGGTATCATTATCCAGATCCAACATGGGACTGTGAAGGCCTGGAGCACCTAGAAGAGAAGTGACATTTCCATATATTCCATATATTCTTACTTAGTTGATTTAATGGGCTGCTTCTCTGAGTTATTTCTTCCTCAATCATTCCATTCTTTTAAATAAAACATTTACCAAGCAAAATAAAAACTATTTTCTCTAAATAGCTTTTAAAAGTCATTCCCACCGTGACAGATTCATAGGATTCAATCCATTACTCTGGCTTATTACAGAGATGTAATAAACTGTGAGAGAAACTTAGGTATCAATTTAGAATGAACGTTCAGCAAAACTGGCAGGGGCAAGGGTGGGGGGAGGTCTACAAACCTAAAAATTGGGATGAGAAATCCTTTTTTGAAAAACAACTTGACACTTGGAAGTCAGAGTTCTGACTCTCTCTTAATGGAGCAGACTTACAGCACAATCTGACTTTCCCTTAAAATTTAAATCCCCAAGGGGCGTCTGGGTGGCTCAGTTGATTAGGTGTCTGCCTTCGGCTCAGGTCATGATTCCGGGGTCCTGGGATCGAGCCCCATGTCAGGCTCCCTGCTCAGCGGGGAGTTTGCTTCTCCCTCTCCTTCCCACTCATGCTCTCTTTTGTTATTTCTGTCTCTCTCTCTCTCTCTCTCAAATAAAAAAATAAAAAAAAATAAGTAAAATTTAAATCCCCAAATCCTATAATTTCTTTGTTTGGGATGTGGGATTTGATTCCCTCTTTCTATTCCTGATGCCAGCCGCCTAATTTGGATTCTTCTCACCTCACACTGTTAATATTCCAGAAGTCTAACATTTTAACTACTGTCTAGAAATTCTCTTTATTGTCTGGATTAGATATCACTGAAACAGTGCTTTCTTGGTTCTCAGAAGCCTTCCACAAAACCCTCAGAAATCCAGTCCAAATTATTCTAAGAAACAGGAAACATTTTTTTCTAAAATGGATTTCAAGAGTTACTTGTATTTCATGTTGCTGAGTAAGACGTTGGCTTTATGTTGTAAAGTTTGCCTTGTCAGTCTACAGGGGCACCTCCCACCACCACTCTGAGCTCTTTAGCTGAGCATCCAAAGAACTTCAAAACAAACTGAATTCAACAGAGTATTTGCCATGCATAGGACACTTACATATTCTCCCTAGGAAAATGTATCTTACATTTTTCTGCCTTATTTCCTATCCTCTCCACCTGAAAGGCCTTCCCTATCCTTTCTCTCCACCCACTTAAACTCTCACCCTTAAAAATGCAACCAGAATTACAGTCATGAAGTCAGTCATAACTCCATGAAGTCACCTCTTACTCTTCCAATTCAAAGAGTTACCTATCTTCTCTGTCTTCTGACACCAGTGAAAAGTTGATTTGACATTCTGCCTTTCATTATTCATTAACAGTCAACCTTCTCCTATCTCCAAATCAACATACTATCTTCTCAGGTTTAAGAGTTAAATATTGTATCTCTGTCCACAATCACTGGACCTTCTGCAAATAACTCCCTCAATATATACTGAGTGACTGATACTAAATTACTCAATAAGAACTCTATTCCTTTTTTTATAACTTAATAGAATAAAAGCGTATAGGTTTGTTTTCAGACACAAAAAATAAAACACATCCCTGCCACTGCTAATATTAGTTATTCAATAACACCAAACAAGTATTTATTGAGTACCTCCTCTGTTCCAGGAACTGTAGGCCCTGAATATAAGGTGATGAATAATAGATAAGGCTCTGCTCCTAAGGTATTTACATTCTGGTAGTAGAGGCAGAAAATAAAGCAATAAATAAATAAATAAAATACAGTAAAAATATGCTATTGAGAACCTGCTTTCAGGAGCTCCTCCTATCATGAGCCACTTAACATGATACAATATAAGGTATCTCACAAATTCCACTAAGGTAGGATTTGTAGAAATAGAAATTAAATCATTTGGACAGATTTTTTAGTGGAACAGAATTTTACTGTAGACATACGATGTAGTAATGCTTCATTTACATGCATCTCTACTTGGGAAAACACCAAGATACGATTTGTGTAATTCCATATTTTAAAACAACAAACTATTTGTTAAAACAACAAAATAAATGATATTGATACAGAGTATGAAAATACAAACAATGAAGAAATAGTATTTTTATATTTGATTTTTTTCTATATTAAAGGCAAATTTGTGTGTGGAAGCTTTTAATAACTTTTGGCATTTTCCTTTGCAGTTTATATAGTTGCCACTGCTATTAACTGTAGAATTCAGGAAATTAATATCAAAATACCAATTTTCTGACATACTTTAAATGGAACTATAAAGGAGCCCAAACTTAGCATCACAGTGTTTACATAAAAATTATAATGTATATAAAATTTTATATAAAAAGGTTCAAGAAAAGAATGCTTTTTTTTTTAAAGATTTTATTTATTTATTCAACAGAGATAGAGACAGCCATCAAGAGAGGGAACACAAGCAGGGGGAGTGGGAGAGAAAGAAGCAGGCTCATAGCGGAGGAGCCTGATGTGGGGCTCGATCCCATAACGCGGGGATCACGCCCAGAGCCGAAGGCAGATGCTTAACCGCTGTGCCACCCCGGTGCCCCAAGAAAAGAATGCTTTAATTTAAAATGTTACATGTGGGGTGCTTGGAGGGCTCAGGGAGTAGAGCACCTGACTTTTGATCTCAGGGTCATGAGTTCAAGCCCCACATTGGGTGTGGCACCTACCATAAAAAGTTACATGTTACACTTGAAGGTTTCAGAACTACACGTTTTTTAAAAGATTTATTTATTTATTTGAGAGAAGGAGAGAATGAGTGGGAGGAGGGGCAAAGGGAGAGAATCTACAAGCAGACTCCCCGCTGAGTGTCTGGAGCCCAGGTAGGGCTTGATTTCACAACCCATGAGCCGAAACCAAGAATTGGACAGTCAACCAACTGAGCCTCCCAGATGCCCCCAAAACTATACATTTTTATTAAGAAGGAAAGCACTTCCTGGTTTCCTAAAAATACATTATGTACCATTCCCACAAAAGATATAATGTAGTTTAAGTAAATCTTGAATTTTGAAACTGTTAAAGGATTGATTTATCTTCCCCTATAATAACAGAAACTGTACTAAGAATATGCTTTTCTTCTTTTAGAAACCATATCATCATTTTCTATAACATCAGGAAAAGAAAATTTAACATGAACTAATTTCTTAATTGGTAGTGTTGAATTACCATCAAGTATAGCACAGCACCAGGGAGTTAAAACAGCATATACACACCCTCAGGACTAACCAGCATCTGGAACACATCTGCAAGACGCATTTTTGCGGAGTGACCAGAAGATAGCGCTTCAGCATTGCACACGTGCATAAGCCCCGCAAATTCAACAGTGGGCCTTAAACTCAGAAATGAGCTTCTCTCTCTAACACGTTACTCTTTTTTTGTTTTAAAAAAAAAAAAAAGGTCTTAAGATCAGTTATTTTTTAGGGAATTAGGAAGATTATCCTTTGAAGAGAGAATTAAAGAAAACATTTTAAATCTCAGTTGTCAGAAACTATTTACTACCAAGAGTCAAAAAAAACCTTGAGGACTCATACCCTCCTTTTAAACTTAAATTATATGACGTGGCATTCCTACCCTACAAAATCATTACAAATATGAAGCGGTTTTGATAAGTAACCATTACTATGAAAAGAAAACACAAAAAGATGAGAAAAACTATTTCTGTAACATCAAATCAACAAAAGGCTTTAAAATATCTTACAAGAAATCAGTCTATTTTCTCTCGATTGTTTTACCTCACAATATGATAGCAACATCTTCTGATGTATTTAAGAGACATATGCATTATATAAAACATACGGTTATGAAAGGAGAATAATTAGGAAGTTTCGTATTATCATGCTCTAACTTATCTGCTAACTGAAATCAGGGTTATGTGGTGGTGTGTATTCCCTAACAACCTAAATTATCTGCCCCTTGATATCCATCTGAGGACGGTATTCAACTGTATACACACAACTTCAGTTTTCTCATTACAATTTTAGCTTGTCATGGGACATTTTGAAGGTGACAGAGACTAAAGTTTTTGTAAAATTGTGTTTGTCTTGGTCTTTCTCAATACTGCATTAGGTTATGAGAGGTCATTTGTTTTCCTGACGGTAAATTTTCTCTAGAAATGAACTTCCTATAATTTTTTCTAGATGAAATTTTTTAAAGCCTTTTATTAAATAAGATTATAGCTTGATGAAAGGTTATAACTTTTTGGCTTCATTTATGCTAATACCAACAAATTGTTTGCTATATTTGAAATTGGGACAGGGATTAACCCAAGACTCTCACAGTTATACAACTGGAAGGGGATTCTGCAGCTAGCTTAAGCTATCATAATAGCCCGAAGCTTCATGACCTGTAAAAATCAGGGCTTGACACCATAAAATTTTTAAAGTCTCTTTTGGGTGTAAAATAGTGATTCTATGGTATGAAGTCTGAATCTGAAGCTTTAAATCACCACTGAGAACAAAATGGAAAATATGTTTATTTTGCTCACTATTCCTATAGTTTAGAACACTGATTAGTGGTGTTCTCTAAATGTATAAAAAGTCTGCCTCTACACAGAGAGGAAATGTGAAAATTAAGCCTTAAATAGAAATTATATAAAGAAAATAATAAAGACAACAAAAAAGTAACAGTGAAAAAACTTCATCAGAATTTCAAAATACTTGTTATTATGGACCTTACAGCTTGGCTATTTTAATGACACTAAGCAGGGTAACCAAGAAATACACTCAGTTGAATAAATGCTTATGAGATCAAAATTATTTGGCTATAAACAGTTAAAGATATCTGGGGAATAATTACAGGGTGAAGACTACTCTGGAGAGAAAATTCCATATAGGAACACATCCCATAGCATGAGAACCATCACTAGAGTACTTCTAGTTCTAAAAATGCTATGTGGTGTTTGCAGGAAAAAAATGATACAAACAAAATCCTAGAACTAAAAGGGTGTAGCCATGTCTTCTAAATTCTACAAACTAGTGTTCGAGTTATGATTTTACCAATATATCACAAGAAAAGATACATAGCTTATCTATCGATCCCTGGAAGAAGCATCTTAGGGGAAAAAAAAAACAAACCTTCAAACACTTAAAGTTTAAAAAAAATAATGACTAAGCTTCTTAATAACTGACAAATAAGAATCCATGTTTTGTTTCTCCAGCTAAACCTTCTGTAACATGCTACCAGCATTCTCAAAAGGAGCTCCTCTTCTAATAATGAGGATGCAGGAGAAACTTAACGGATTGTAAACAAACATAAAATTAGAAAAAACATTTCTGGAACACTCTATAAACAGAACAGAAAATTTGTTTTAATTAAGAGAAAAAGAAAATTTATTTTCAAAAGTTGCTGAAGTTACCTTCTACAGAACATTAATAAAGCAATCCTAGTGACTTCACTAAAAGAGTAAAAGCTGCAGTGTAGAAATAATCAAAAGTTTAAAATGTATTATTTTCTAAAAGAAAATAAACTATCTTTCACAATTTGCTCTTAACAAATTGAAACACTTGCTAATTTTTTCCAGCATGAGATTTCTACTACATAAAGTCTTCAGCTTTATGCTAACCTATGGATCTGAAGAGATCTTCCCCAAAGCTCAAAAACTTAACAGTTTACACTAAAACACTGATTCCTACAAAAACAAAAACAAAAACAAAAACAAAACAAAAACTGATAATGAAGTTTAGACTTTATAGAAAATGCTTACTATACCCAGTACTCCATAAGACTTCCAGGAAACCTTATCATGTATCAGTCAAATCCTTTCAAGTCAAGCTGTGCAAGTTTTCCCTATTTTAAGTGCAAATAGTAGTCAATATTTGTTTAACAGACTCTACAACAAAAAGGGCAGAAGAGATCTTTCTTAAGGGAAGCCTGCAGATGTGGGACCAGGTGAATAAGTTTACTATATTTTCTCATCCTTCGTGCCTCCTGCAGCAAGTTTTCTCACAGTCTACAATAGTGTGGAGAACACTGATCTATCGCCCCCGGACTCTCAGAAGGGTGGCCGACTTCCTTACCGCCCTTAAACACCTTTGAACACATTTTCCTGCGCACAGCGGGCCCTTGTCCTGCGCTGCAGCCCGACCACCCACTGTTGCTTGTTGACCAAACACACGGGGCCAGGAGTCTCCACAGACACAGGCAGGATGGGATTCCTTTCAAGCACACCACACGGAAGAATTTCAATGCCAAAGCTGGGGGGTGGGGGCGGACGTATCAAGACAGAATTACAAATTCCTCACAAATTAGACCTGTGTCAACAGATAAAAATGTTCTTTTTGATCTTATTCTTTTCTATTTAAAGTTCCTACAGGGGCATTTTCTCAATTTAAAGAGGATTATTTAATCTAAATTAAACGAAGGGAGACATATTTAACATACTCCTGTTAACCTCACTTCACCTTTTAGGGTGTCAGAACTGTCCTAAGCAGGTTCCAGGCAGAAATTCTGTTGTATTTTAACATCATTCAAAACAGTAGGTAAAAGAGGAAATATATTTTAAAAGCAAATGACAGGTGTGAACTACAGAGAAGTATTTATTAGCTAACATTGGCTATATAAGAACCAGACATTTGTAATAAGCTGGATAGGTGAACACCAAAATAAAATTATTTATGCTTTTATTAAAGTACTAAATATTTTTGTAATTATATAGAGATCTAAGTAGAGAAAACGTGCTTAGAATATGTAAGCAACGGAATTATTACAAAATGATAGAATACAAAATAAAAATATTTGTAATGAATATTTTAAAATTACCAGTTAATGCTAGCATTCAATGGTGCATGACATGCACTGTCAAAATTTTTTTCTCTCTTAAGGAGAAGGGACATGAATTAGACATGAAATGGCTCCCAGCTGTAAGAAGTCTTCTTCCAGATGTACAGTAAGCCAAGACAGTAGAAAAGAACCAGCTGCTAGGATAAAAAAAATTGGAAAAAAAAAAGGTCCTTTTCACATAAGCCTTGTTGGCCTGTCTGATTTAACAAAGATAGATCATTCATTCATTGTAAGGTAAATTGAATCTAGTATAAAAGAGAAGAAACAAGAGCTTAATCAACTCTTTCCTATGATGTTTAACGGCTGTTATTTTACTATACAGATCTACAAATGAATGCTATGTAATTGTAAGTCCGAGGTCACTGACTTTAAAACACTACTTAAATTACTAGTATTCATTACTAGTCATAATTTTAATTCGGTAGCTAAAATAGTCTTTTCAAATTAGGTTAAAAAACAAATCTACAATCATATAAAAGCCTGTTGATCTGCATTCAGGTAATTAACACTGTGTATATAAACCTATACTATTTACAAACAGCGATGATTTCTCATGGTACGCACTGTAAATCTAATTCGTGGCATTCTGAGCATCACCGGGGTTTTTTCTCTTTCTGATAAAGGACACAGGGTGGAGGACAATCAGAGCAGCGCTCGGCTGAAGGGATGTTTTTACAGCAGCCATAAGCTGGTGCTCCTGCCTCTCGCTCTTGACCCTGCTTTCTTCTGTACATTCCTTACGGCGCATCAATCTCAAAGCAAGTGGATAAAATCACATTACAAGCATTTTACCTTCTCAAGCCGATTAAAAAAATACTCTAGTCACAACAAAAAACAAGGGTGCAGATAAAGCTGGGTTGTGTAATCTACATCGGAAGGGACTTAGGAAGAGCAGGTGGAAATCAAAGTAATAGCTCCTACATGTAGTTGCTGCAGTTGTGCTGTTCCTTTTTTTCTTTTTAAATAAACTTCTGTTATTCTGGATTCATACGGTTATGATCAACATTTAGGACAGAAACTGCTTTTTAAATCTCCAGAAAATAAATTTCATAAAAGAACCATCCTCAACCTCATTGTAACAACTTCAAAATAAAAATTATAATTTTATTTAAATATTTAATATAATTATAATAACACATTTTTACTGTCTTTTTAACCATGGAAATATTTTTGTAGTTCCATGAAAAATTTGATGAATCTGCAGCCCATGTCCTTCCTACAGAGGCTGCAATTTAATCTAGAGTACAGGAAGTTTACTTAATCCTATATTATGAAAATACCAGAATTATATTTATTAACTCCACTAACTGAAAGTACACACACACAAATCATGTACACAAAGATCATAGCTGTATTTTTTAAATATCAAGAAAAAATAGTTTAGTTATATTGTGTAAATTGAGAAATATGAATATAAATTATAAAATATATTTTATGCTTGTATTTTATAAGCATGAGTTGGAAATATAGCCTCTTATATCTTAAGATCATCAGATAAACAAATATTTTTATTTCAGCATGTAATTAATAATCTGCTCAGTGTGTGAAAAAATTAAGAGTAGATATTTAGCACGGTGGCTCTATTCTCAGTATTTTTTCTTCCATAATTGGTCCACACTGTGATGACTCAGAATAAACCTTTCCGGTGTGACATATATATAAGTTTTCCAAAGAGAACCTGAGTCACAAATAAAGGTATTTTCTTCTGTTGTGTGACTTTTTTAAAGAATCTACTGCTTGCTTAAGCTATCGCTCCTATTCTAAATGTCTCCTATCAGGCCCCTAATTCCAATATGTCCATTTGGGAAGTCCGACTTAAGTACATATCTGAAAGAAGGGAATAATTACTCTATGAGCAGGCTGCTGCCTTTTCCCTTGACTTATTAGATATAGCCAGTATATATTTTAAGAGTTAAACTCATTTTCAGAGCAACAAGGAAAAACACCTTTGAAGGCTACCTTTAAAAATCCTGTTTGAGAATTATCAGCAGGGGGCTAACCAAAGGCTTTTCCTGACAGGAAACCTGAAAACTTAGTCTAATTTTGGACCGGTTTCATAGGAATTTTAAGAGACAAATGACACTTCTTATAAGGTGGTAAAAGTTTTCTGTGTGTAACAATTCAGGACATAGGGCTGCTGTGACTATAGGGGAACAGCAGCGAAGTGGTTAACAAGTCAGGCTGGAAAAAAAAAATCAAAGCCTTCTTTTAGTATTTAAGCTAGGATGTGTTTTTTTGAATGTTCATCTTTATTCCTGTTTTTTTCCCCCCATTTTTGTCTCCCCTTAGAAAAACCAAAAGATCACATTTGGGCTATAGAGGTTGGTCACTGAAGAGTAGTGAGGAATATTTGGGGATAAATGTCAAAGCCTGTTTAAGGTACAATGGTGATCCCTTGTTCTGTGCCCCAGTGTTTATAATACAGAAAGCACCATTCTACTAGGTCCAGTATATGTTATTACTATAAAAATTGGAATCCAGAAAAAGATCTAATGCAGTGTTCATAAGAATATCAACCTTATGACCTAGCTCCGCTAACAAATGCTTTATATACATAAGAATCTTTCTTGGAAAAAGATGGCTTTTTTAATGTAGGACTGCTGTCTCTGAAAATCTATCACCATCTTTGCTTATGAAATTTTCTCTGAAGACCACAAGACTAAATACAATTAACATTTTTTTCCCTCAAACAACTGTGTAAAGGCTTTAAGACTTTAAAAAAACATTTATATGTTAATTAGATTTCTTAAATTCATGCATAAAGACCAACCAACTTTACTTAAAAAGACATCAAGAAACCTTTTCCTGTCTGAAATATTTACAGTCTATCTATTTAAAACTGTATTTTATTTCACAGGACTGTCTCAGTTCTTAACCATTGTTCTGCTGCTTGGGGTTTACTTAAACAATTACAACCAGTGTTTTTTTTTTTTTTATAATTTTTATTTTGTTATATTAGTCACCATACAACCAGTGTTAAAGTCCAAGTGCAGATATCCTAATAGGGGAACAACAACTCATTCTTTAGATTAAGAATGCAACAAGGTTTCATTTTGAAAATAGGATCCTGGGGATGCCTGGGTGGCTCAGTTGGTTAACCGTCTGCCTTTAGTTCAGGTCACGATCCCAGGACCCTGGGATCGAGTCCTGTCCTGCATCGGGCTCCGTGCTCAGCCAGGAGCCTGCTTCTCCCTCTCCCTCTGCTGCTCCCCCTGCTTATGCTCCCTCTCTCTCTCTCTCTGACAAATAAATAAATATTTTTTTAAAAAAAGCTTAAAAAAAAAAAAAGAAAATAGGATCCTGAGACTACCAGAATAAAAACAATGAAACTTCATAATGAAGTGCCAGATGAAATACAGGCACTGTCCTCATCATGTTCACCAAGTTCAGAAATTCTGTTTCATGAAATATTTGCTCCTACAATAGAACACAGAGAATCCGCTATCCTACCTCACTGGTCCAGAAGGAGTACAGTCTGGTGGAATGGGGAGAAATCTGAACCACTCACTACTTCTGCCCCTATGTAGGTCAAGAGGAAGCTGAGTTATCACTCTCTGAAATACCTTCTTCACATGCACAATAGATCTAAAGTTATCAACTGAACTAGACAATATCCCAGGTTTTTTTTCATTTCTAAAATGACATAACTATAAGAAGATATCTAATAAAAAATCCAAATGATATTTAGGAGACCTACCCCATATTACTTTACACTTATAGTATATATAGACACTCAAATATCAACTGAGAGTCCATCATGAACAACCGGCTTATTCCCAGCAAACTTCTAATTAAGACAAATATTCTATATAAAGACATCCACACATCCACATATCTATACTATATATGGTTATGTTACCTGTGTAAAAGTAGCAAGTGTACATTAAAGAGCTAACATGTGTCCAATGACCTATATACATACATTAATGAAAACAACCAGAAGAGTAACTACTGGCCACACTGGGCCATATTTTACTAGTGGCCAATTTTTCCATTCTAGGAAACACATGTTCAGTTCAGTCTATATTCGTGCCACATTTCATGTCATTTGCCTTTGCACTGAGTATAAGGTAAAAAGCGATGGTATCAATGTACTTAGAAAGATTCTTAGATATGAAAAACAGTTTCTGAATTTTGAAAACTGAATATCTAATATTAAGAAATTAATAGTAACTTTTATGTAATGATAATGATGTTTTGGTTACAGTCTTTAAAAAGCATTTTTACCTCCGAAAATAACATACTGAAATAATTATGAATGAAATAATGTGATCTGCTTCAAAAATAATTCAGGGTGAGGGAAGGTAAGATGCAGGTAAGGGTACAGATAAGGCAAGATGAGCTATAAATTGATAACTGCTGAAGCTACGTCAGGTTCATGGGAGGTTATCTTACCATATTTCTTTGGAATTCTCCAAAATAAAAATCACAAAAACTCATCCTGATATGAGCTCAAAGAACATACCAATTTTCTAATTAAAAGGCTATGCTAGGATTACCTATGCTGTTTATATTAGTACTATTTGCTGACAATAAAAAAGAGCATGTTCTTCTGAATGTTAAAGAAAAATTAAAATATAACCTATGATTATGTAACTAATACATTCAGGAAATTTACATTGTACTGTTTATGAAATCTGTGGAGTAAATTCAAAGAGCTATAAACTGTTATATTTACTTCCTAATCAAAAAGACCAACTTATGAAAAAAACTTTAAGTAAAGCTCATCACTAACAAATGTACATTCTTTTTATTATTTCATAAGTGATGAGCAAGTTCTGCAACAAGCATGGTCAGTGAGTTAAAAAGACAGGGCTCCAGTTACACATAAGCTTTCATCACATTTTTCCAGACACTCTTTTTAAACAGTTCTGGATGAATACATGTAGCAGTACATAACATCAAGATGGCAGGGAAGGAATCCATCAGGTAAAAGCATGTGTCCATTTATCTTCAAGAAAGATTCAGACCTTTGGCAATGGAATATTGGTTATCAGATATTTCAGGTATGGATGTGACAATAAGATATATGAAATTTCATGGTACTTTTCCAATTTCAAATAGTCCATATGTTGTCTTCATGAATTACACGCATCCCAAAAATTCAAATATTTTCATAACCAAATTACATAGTCAGATTGTCTCTTCTTAGCATAAGTAGGAAGATACTTTGTTAGACCACGTATCCTCTTTGTATCTGGAGAGTATCATTACTGTACTTATTAACCTATTTAGTGAAGTGGGGAATAGGGTGACATTACTGAGCACCTTTTAGGAATCTGGGCTACTCTAAGCCTCTTTATCTGGATAACTGATACTTATCATTTAGGTTCAATGGAAATATCGTCTCCTCTAGAGAACTTCCTTGGACCTCCCTCTAAACAGACTGGAGGAGAATTCTATAGGCTCTACCCAATGATACTTTTCATAATTATACCTATGTGACTCTTAAAAATAATGTTTCTCCCACTAGACTACAAGCTCCAAGAGGTCGAAGACCACGTCTGTCCTGCTCACCACTGTACTTTCAGTTCCTAGCACAGCAGGTAGTGCACGGATTATGAACCCAGACTGTTCCTAAATCGCCTGAGAGTTTTAACAAATACTGATGCCTGGACTTAGAGACTCTGAAATAATCAGTAGGAATGAAGTGGAGGCCAGAAATTGACAGTCTTTAAAAACACCCAGGGGACTCTGATGGGCAGTTAAAGTTGGGAGTCCTGGCTAATAACGTACACTCAAAAAACAAGTATGTAAAGCCCCCTAAATATCCCTAAAGACTACAGATTATGTATGTCATTTGAGTTCATTTTCACCGGCTAAAACTATAAAGTAATTAATGACATTAATAGGAATTTTGATGTGACATTAATAAAGAGATATTTGGATTTTCCTAAATATCAAGAATAGGAAAGAACAAAATCACAGCTGGAATGTACTCAAAACCAAGCCAAGAAATTCATGACAAAACTATGTTATAAATAAATAATTATAACCTCTCCATTGTACTTCCTTCTGTTCCAGGACTGTTCTTATGTTAGCTTACTTATTCCTCCCGGGAACTTTGTCTTGTAAGTACCCCTATACCTTATTTTATATACTCTATTTGGCATCTCATGTCACTGAAACTGCACTTACCACGGTCACCAAAATAGCCTCAGTGCTAAATCTACAGGACATCTCTTCATCTTATTCTTCATCTTAAAATGCTTACTGATCACTCTTCTCCTTTGTGGCTTTGTGACATTATGCCCCATTTTCCTCCTAGCCCAGCAGACCAATCCTTCTCTGTCTCTTATGTAGGCTTTCCTTCTACTAGCCCTGTAAATATCACTCCCCAGGATTCTGTCCCAAATTTTCTCCTTTTTTCATCTTGGGTGAATGCATCAATTCCCAGGCACCATCTACATACAGATCACATCCAAATCTCTTGCCCTTTAAATCCGAACTATCTACTCAGTATCTTCCCTTGTATGCCAGACAACACCAAATCAATCTGTCAAAAAAAAAAGGAAAAAAATTTTTTCTCCTCTATGGTCCCTAACTCAATGGTGCCATCATCCTGACTAGTTGCTGAGGTCAGGTATCTGGATGTCACCCTTGACTCCTTCCTCCTTCAATCACCCAGTCCTATCAACTCCAATTTCTGAACAGCTCTTGAATCTGTCTCTTTCTCCACATCCACCATCTCCATGGGAATGAGATGCCTGAATCATCATAGCAGCCTCCTAACCAGCTTTTCTGTTCCAGTCTTGCTCCCGCTCTTCCATTCACTACACGGAAGCCAGAGTCGTCTCTTAAAAAATAAGTCTCAATGGGTCTTTCCCCTGTTTCAGACCCTTAATGGTCAGCCCAATGTCCTCTGGATCAAGTCCAAAGCCCTTGAAGGAGCTAACAAAGTCCATGCAAGACCTGGTACCACCTACTCTAGCCTCCAGTCTCGTCACTTTGTGCACTAAACTCCACCCATAGAGAATTCAGAGGCCATCTCTTGCTTGAAGCCCTGTGCACATTCTATTTTCTCTTCCTGGAATGGTCTTTACCTCTTTCCTTTTCCCCTCCTCTATTTCAACTGGCCAATACAGATATTCTTCAGATCTTGGAATGTCACTTCTGTGACCTCAAAACTCTGAACTGGATGCTGTTCCTAAGTGCTACCATGGCAGGAGAAACTTCCTAGGCTTAGAAAGTAACACTGTAATCTACAAGTCCATTCTACTTTCCTTGTCCATCTCCTCCTCCTGCCGCATCCCCCCTGCTATTTTATAAGTCTTATGTGAGCCAGGCTCATCTGCCATACTGACCACTGAATCCTTAGTACCCAATAGTGGCCGGCACACAGCAGGCACTGAATACATTCAATATCTGTGGGATGACAGAATTTCACAAATAAAAGTTGATAAATCTACACGTGAATGCAGCTGTGACTTCTTCCTTTAAACTTACTTCACAGCCTTTGCAAAGGTTGATTCTTTTTTCAGAATGAAGTCGTCCCAGCAGGCTACTTCTCACTCTTGCAGCTCTTAGTAAACATGGAGCCTTCTCCGAGACACCTTCTCAAATGGACCATATAAAGCATTCTCCTCAGTTCTCCTCCCTCAAAATATTGTGACTTTTCTTTATATCACTTGTCAACAACTTTGTATTTGGTTAGTCAAGTGTTTAACACTGTGAGGGCAGGGACCATGTCTATTTATTCACCACTGTTCATCTGTACTTGGCACAATGCCTGGCACATGGCGGGCTCAACATATATTTGAGGAATAGTGAATGCACTACTACCATTTATTAAAGACTAATATTTCTATGACTTCATGTAACTTCCCATAAAAGTTTATGGGAAATCAAACCTTTGTCAATACAGGCTATCAACCATAAACATAGGGATATCAAGAGAGTTTTCTCCCTTCCCTGTTATTCACTCACATATAATGCTATCCAGGGGCAAAAACAAAAACAAAACAAAACAAATAAAAAACCAGTACAGATATCAAGAAAATTAACTAATCATTCCCTTAATCACTTAGCATTTCCAAAGTGTATTAAATTGGCAATAAGGAATGACACAATGCACTAGAAGAGAAGCAGCCTTGCCTTTCAAATCCTGTACATATCCCTCTTTGCAGCTGTGCATGAGCTGAAGGATCCACCTGTGTTGGGCGCCAATACACTGCCAAGCGGGGTCACCCAGGGCATGAAGGTCAGACAGGTACCTGAAAAAGCAAGGCCATGGTTGACCAAGTAGGTTTTGGCAGAGCCATGAATAAGGACAAAAGGAAAGCTAGCATACTTTTAAATCATTACTTTTTTTAAAGAAAAACTAAAATTTTATCAATTCGTAAAGCACCTGTCAACATTAGTCTTCAATACTTAATTCTAAATGAAATACATTCATTACGCGATTAACAATAAAACTATATTCTTTAAAAATAAGGACTTCGTAAAGAGACAACCAAGAAGACAAAGACAACTTGCAGTGATCCTAAATACGTGGTGAAAACTTATCTTTATACCCACATCTAGTCCACACAGTGAGTGTTTCCATACTTAGTTCTCAGTCATTACAGAAAACACAAGAGGAAGCCAGCAGAGGACCCCTAGTGTATATATTTTTTTCAACTGGTTTTTTATTCCTTTCTGGTCTGAAGAATGGCCACTAGATGGCAGTGTGACCTTATTTTCTACGCAATCCAACAGGCTATTTTATTACATAAAGAGATTTGGTGACAATAAGCACTTAACCTCTAACATCTGAACTCTATTTTCGTGACTAAGAAAATATTTCCCTAGAAAATATAGTATAGATGGGCATTTTTCTTAGTTTTTTAAATAGTTCTTGAAATATCCAAACCTGGATTGGAAACTGAAATATATTTCAGTTGAAAAATTTCTGACAAATATTATTCAAGATTTGGCCCTCGGCCATCACAAAATATATAAATACACAGTAGTCCCACCTTATCCACAGGGAATATGATCCAAGATCTTCAGTGGGTGCCTGAAACCACGGAGAGTACTGAACACTACATATACTGTTTTTTCCTATACATACATACCTATGATAAAGTTTAATTTATAATTGGGCACAGAAGAAAGTAACAACAATAACTAATAAAAACAGAACAATTATAACATATAACATATGGTAGTAAAAGTTACATGAATGTGGTTTTCTCTCTCAAAGTATCTTACTGTGCTGTACACATCCCTTCTTCTTGTGATGATGTGAGATGATAAAGTGCCTATGCGATGAGATGAAGTGAGGGGAATGATGGAGGCACTGAGATGGAGCGCTAAGCTGCTGCTGACCTGACTGTACTTTGAAAGGAGGATCATCTGCTTCCGGACCACAGTTCACTACAGGTAACTGAAACCACGCAAATGAACCCACAGACAAGGAGGGACTACCACAATATGTTAAATCCAATTACATCAACTCCAAAAGCTGAATTTCTTGTCTTGAAATTATTTTTAAACCATAAGTTGTCTGTTGTCTTGGGGTTAAAGATTTTTGTTCAATGATAAATTTTAGTTAATGGCCACAAGATGTGACCTCTAGCCAAATTCTAATCACTGAGGGATACACCAGATGCTTCTCTCCCACGTTCCTCCAGTACTAGGTATTTCCTCACTCACAGATATCTCGATCAGCAGCTAATTAGAGGAGAAACATTTTGTAGCAAGTTAGTGATAACTAAACTGCTAAGACAGCTGAGATCACATTTACGAACTACCCACCCTGGCCTTTACAAGCTAATGTAGTCAGCCTAGGCTCTGAGCAGAGCTGGGCATTTGATCATCCTGCAAAAGGGCCCCTCAACAGTGGGGATTCACACTGTACAAAGATACCTCAAAGTCGGCCCAAGAGCTGGCCCTTCTACCCCTCTACAAATCAATTAACAGCACCCCAAGAATAAAACTACAGTCTAACAAAATACATTTAGCCTGGCATAAATATTGCAACCCAATATGATTGTTCCTCTCACACAAGGCTTTTTTCATCTGGAATATAAATACGGCAAATAGTACACTGCGTTATTTCCTTGCAAAAAACATGTGATTTTATTCTTTCTTGCTGGGGATAATTTGTCTTAGCATTCTCCTTAGATAGGTTTATTTTGCCTCCAAATATTTCTACAGTACTTTCTCCTGACACTTTCACTCATATAATAGCCTCAGATTTAGGGTTAGTAGTAAAGTATAGGAATACTCTTAGGAAAGCTGGTTCCTTTTAATTTTTAAACTACTGAATGGGAATACAAATGGTCCATTACAAGAGCTCAACACAGCAAGAGAAATCAATAAACTCTTTTAACAATTTTTAAAATCATACATTTCTTTAGTATGGTGAGTAGGTCCTTGCAAAATTTAACAGTAATCTATTGTATCATCTTATTAATGGGTATTACATTAAAAGAGTTTTATAAAGAAAGATAAATGTGTTCTCTTGGAAATTCTACAGTGTTGCGATTCAAAACTACAAGCTGTAGGCAGGCTTTCCGGTGCTCCAGTGACTTAATCCAATAAATTTCTTCTTTTCTTTCAGTATGTAGTTTAACAAAGTAGAACTGACTGTTGAACAACATGGGTTTGAACTGTGCAGGTCCACTTATATGTAGATTTTTTACAATACTGTACCGTAAATGTATTTTCCCTTCTTTATGATTCTCTTAATAACATTTTCTTTTCTCTGGCTTATTTTATTGTAAGAATAGAGTACATAAGACATACAACATACAAAACGTGTTAATCGGCTATTTACATTATTGGTAAGGCTTCCAGTCAGCATTAGTTAAGTTTCAGGGGAATCAAGTTATACGTGGATTTTTGGCTGGGCAGACGGTTGGTACCCCAACCCCCACACTGTTCAACAGTCAACTGTAGTTTCATTTCAAAGGTTTTTGTTTAAAATACGGTACGTTACTATTTCTTCTAAAACTGCGGATTAGAGAAATTTGACAGCTTTTTTAGAGGGGAGATGTAAAGAATGCTAATTATGGTTATGATGAGCACATGCTCAATATCTTAAAATTGAAGCATTATGCTTTTTAGCCATATTCTGATATGATTTTTAACAACTACCAGGGATAGGATCATACTCATATGGAAAGAAGCATATGCCATCACTTCACCTCTCACTAAAGCTACAATAAGGAGAGTGGAAATAATCAAAAGTTTTTAATTAGACAAGACAGTAAACCAAAGACAGTAAACCAAACAATACAGTAGTAATTTAAACAATACAGTAGTAATTTGATTTGCAATCACACCATGCATAACTTCAATTATGGAAGAGAACCAATAAAGATATACTTTGCTGATGATAAAGCAGTCTCCATCCCTACTTGATGCTCACAGTACCCATTGTCATAGATTCCAAAGCCCAACAGATATTTGACCTGGTTGTGATGTTGTTTTTCTTATTAATAACTAAAAATTAATTTAAAGAGGATAATAAAACTAATTGTTCAGTGTCTTCTCAAAGCATCAAAAATAAAGTAATGACTACAAAATAAGTAAATTACTTGGTATTCTTGTTCACATTCTTGTTCTTTTCCCTTTAAAATGACAGGAAAAAAGCACCTAAATAGGCCATTCAAAATATCTTTTTTAACAACTTAACTAGTCATAAGAGCTACACATTAGTTATCCATAGAAATGGTAATTCACTAAATAAAGAAATCATACACTCAACAAGGATTAACATGTTACTATTGGCAAATTTAATAGCAAAAATATAAACAGGTACAACAAAGCACAATTAAGTAGCACAGTGGAACACAGACAATAAGATGCTAACCAGCTGTGTATCCCTGGACAAGAGGATTAACCTCCCTGGAACTCTGTTTCTTTATATGTTTAAAAAAAAAGAAAGAAAGACAAGACAAGAAAAAGCAGATGGATAACTAACATGTAGTTTATTTCTAGCTTTAAATTTCCACGATTCTATAAGCCAGAAAAATCCCCCAAATACATTCTTTCCTATGGAGACAGCTTAGAGAAAAGCAAAGATAGGCTTTGAAAGCAGACAAACATGAGTCCTACTCCTAGCTATGTGCACTGAGCAAGAATGAAGTCTGAGGCTCAGTTTCCTCATCTATATAATGGGTATCAGACATATGCCCCTGCGAGGCAGCTAAGAGGATTAGAAATGGCATACACAGCGCATCTAACATGATGCCCGAGCGTACTACAGACTCCTGGTAGTAGCAGCAATCAATGTTAGCGGTCCCTACTCCCTTCGAAAGCCTCCTGTCCCTTTCCTCTTTGGTAACATATATGTGCTGACATGACAATGGCTCATGCTGCTACTATTCTCTTAAGTCACCAAGAACACAGGTCTGAGTGTGGACCATTGTCCCCTCCCCCACGGCAAACATAGCAGCTTTCAGGCTAGACCCTCTTCATACTTGGAAATTATTTTCAATGGTCATATGGTGACGACAGCTAAATGCATAAATATATACAGTCAGTCTATTATTTTATAAGTACTGAATAGTCAATAAACATCACTAATTAGAGAGGGCATTAAGTTTGGAAAATAACAGCTTACTCTGAGAATAAAAGCTACATTCAAAATATGCCAGCAGAAAATAATGTTAATATTTTTGTTTTTAAATCATAGATATAAAAAGCTTGTAATTTAGATGCTTTGTCTCCAAATCCTTGTATAAACATCATATAAGTGTAATTTATTGACTACTTATATGCCAGGTGCTATATTAAATCCCTAGATGTATTCTTGATTATGTTTGCAACTATCCCGAGATGCAGACAGGGTTATGTCATTTCACAGATGAAGAAACTGAAAAGAGAACGCAAGTAAGTCACCCAAAGGGAACAGCTAGTTTCCTAGTTCCCATTATGCTATGCTGCTTCCTTCTAAGGAAGGCCTTCTCATCATAGCCTGTGGTATCCGTCACTTTTAACATTACTGCAATTTAAAAAAATTTTTTTTTCTTTTCAATACTAAAACCTTTCAAAATTTTCTCCACCTTTGAGCCACGGCCCACTTTTGTGGCCTGAAGAATTTCCCACCCAGAATGACAGTACTGTACTCTAAACCATACAGGGAGTCCCTGCCTCCTGGCCTGTGGGTGCCCACAGAATGCAACACCCTCGCTGTCCTGCTAGGTTAGGTAAGCCGTTACTGAGCAGGAGGAAGAAATGACCAAACAATGAGGCTACTTTCCCTTTCCCCAAATAAACAGAATTTTCTTGCCCTGAGTGCTCCCAAATTTATTAGTACACAAAAGAACTTTGGTGTCCTATAGTAGATACCTGCAAATTTCTATTTGTCTTCCCTCTCACCATTTCCTCAATCTCCTAATTCCCCCAAATTAGTTTTAAGGGTTAACCTTTGATGTATCTAACCCATGACGTTACACGTGATTTATCAAAATTCTTGCAGAAGGTTTACCTTATATAACGTTTTTGGTCATGTAAAGTTGATGGTGTCTCAAGCAATTTAGCCAGAAGTAATTCTCTTAAATCTTCAATCCGTGTTTCTACTTCAGCATAATCTATTTAAAAAGGAAAGAACATATACAAGATTTAGAGAATGGAAACTTAAAGTCAAATTATGGAAAGCAAAACAGTGATTGCCTTGGGGGACAGGGGTTGACTAAGAAGAGGCACAAGGGAACTTTCTGGAGTGACAAAAACATTCTGTCCAGGGTGTGGGTTATGTGGGTGTATGCATTTGTCAAACTCGCTGACCTATAATATGTAAGGTCTGTGCATTTCACTGCATGTAAACTTACCACAATAAAAAAATGAAACTAAGTTTTCTGTGTCCTTATGGATTTCATTTAGGAATTTATTAAAGCCCTGTGATATTTATCCTAGTTGATAAGGCATTACCACAGGACATTTTAGGCTGTTCTTATCTTCTGTAACTAACTCCTGCATTCGAGATAATCTCAAAAGTTGTTTAGTTCACTTTAAAATAAGGTTAGAATTCATTAATAATGGCTTTTCTGAAGAGAGAAGATTAACATGTAGGTTTCCATCTCTACAAAATATCCATAATTGATTCTTTCCAGTAAAAAAGATTTTTTAATAGCATCGTGGTTAATAAACGGCAAAGAATGTCCAAGACTAACCTATCCTAAACCTATCCTATAACCATGGTTTTTCATTTTCGCTATATCTTGGTAAGAAAACCCACGTTATTTTTGAAGTAGTTGTTTTACATTTTTAAAAGAGCACCACACAAACAAAAACTAAAATGCACATAACTTTCTTTGCAAAATACATTCTACATTCTTCCTGTAAAAAGAAAGTAGGAGATCTAAAAGTAATAAACAAATCTTACATTTTTTGAAAACTTGCACCTCCGTTTTCCCAAAGAGTGACTTGGCCTTTTCATAATCATTAATAACCACATCATAATCACCCTTTAAAATAAAGAAACATTTTGGAGACTGTCAGTAAAGTATCATGAACACATTTGGTTAAGATAAAAAAAAAATCTCAATAACTCTTTAAAACTTATGACATCATAACCATGGGTACATAAATATATACTCTACCTTTTGAATATTCCTTTCAATATTTAGAGGAAGGTTGAAGAGGAACTTAAATCGCTGAAGCACATTGAGAGCATTTCTAGTGGAATCTGCCTTGTCCTTTCGACCTAATACTTCTTGAAATAACGTGTCTGCAGTATTACTTGCTCCTATTTAAAAAAGACCAAAAGAAGCTTAAACAAAACAAATGATAGGCTGCTATTGTAGCTTTACATTAAAACTCAACAGACTTTTTAAAAGTTAGCTTCTTTGGAGATCTTTTATGGTTTGCTAAAATACATTTCCACTTTGGCCATTTCCACTTTGGCCACTAAGTCTTTTCATATGTTAAAAATAGTATCCAATTAAAAATAACCATATTTACCAGGCCCAAATAAAATCACTAATGTGAACCTACATTTATTTTAGCTACTCTTCTAAATTTTATAGCAATTACGGGTCCTTAGATTATTTCATTAGTTCAGATAATAGGTTAAAACACACACATATACACACAGGCACACAAAACTACTTGAGTTAAATTCTCTGGATTTAATACCTGCCCTATATGGTAATACAAAAAAGAAAAATATTTATTTTTCAGAAAAGTTGTTCAAAAGAAGTATTTCAGAACTAATTCTATTTCTCGGTAAAATTATCTGTTTATGCAGCAGGCACAAATAATTACATAAGCAACTTAAATGACAAATTTTAACATATCATTAATGAATACTTACTTCTTAAATCAGCTATTTCAATTTATACACAAACTGGATATTCTCTCTCTCTCTCTCTATATATATATATTTTAACCTAAAAGACTTCAAACTATACAAATCACTATAATACGAAAGAATTGCTTTATCTAAAGCAAAACTTACTGTCCACAAAGACAGTTTAACTTTTTCAACTTGTGAAATATTTTTAACTAGCCACAAGAAAAGGGGAGAAAAAGGATAACTGTTTTGGCTGTTTGATCGCTGCTCATAAAAAGTTTCTACGTTATCTGGTCTACTGACTATACTTTAAGCAAAGATGAAAAAATTACCTCAGTCTCACTGGGTGGCTTGCATGCCATATTCTCTAGTCCACACTGTGGGTGGCCTGATCCTGTTAAAAGTTGTCTTTGTAACATAATTGTTTTATCTAAATAATGTTTAAATTCTGTTGAAATTTTAAAGGCCTAATAGAAAAACTTAGTCAAGATAGCCGTTTTCACCACATGTTTTCAAATGCAGAACACTAAATTTCTATGAGATGAGAAAAAATATATTCCCTTCTTCCCACCAAACCACATAATGGTGGCTAAATGAAGTATTTGAAATCTGATTAGGGTTAAAACATTTTTCTTCAAATAAAATTAAGTATTTATCATTTAAAAATATAAACTTCATGATTTGAGGCTTCATAAATGAAAAGATACGTAAATGCCACTAAATATTTTTAAAAGATTGATTACTTATATGTGGGCTGCAGATGCTAAATTCCCAAGCACTTTTTTTTTGCACAATGAAAGAATTTGGGACAAAAGTATATGAGTTCAAAATTAGACTTTGCTCACTGTTTTTAAATGTAAGAAAGAAATACCAACTAATAATTTTAACTCCTCTAGAAAGTATGAAAACAAGTGCGAGTAGAAAATTCATTTATCATTAAATAAAATTAACATTGTATAGAGAAAAATTTATAGGCAGAAATTATAAACTATAAAATTATAATTTATACAGAAATGTATATGTGGAGAATTTTAATATATGCATGTAGAGAAATATGCTATGAAATCATAATTTGAATTTATAATTTCTATCCATAAATTATTCTTGTTATGAATTTTACCACATTCACAATAAAATTTTGGGAGTTTATAACTCTTTGATAACTGTATGACTGTATCAGTAATAAAATAAATGAAAGCAGTGAAACTAAGCAGATAAAAATCAGCAACAGCTCACAAAATGCATTTTACGTCTTTATTCTCTAGGGCTAACTAATAAGAAAAACAAAACCACTAAACTCAGTGGTGTTGTTCTCACACAAAGTGACACTGCAGATAAACCATCAGTCAGACATCTGCCATGTCTCCCAAGAATAATTTCCCCCACATACCAATCCATCCACATCTTTACTCCACCTTCTCACACTGAGAACACCCAATTTTAAGGCAGCTGGCAGGGGTTTGAACAACTAGTGTGTACTCATGGAACAAATCTAACTGAGCTCCACGATAGTGAAAAACATGACTTAGGTCTTACAGGTTGCAGAACCAATCTAGACAACTCTAGACCTGAAAGCTGGTTGTTTCTCCTCACGAGGGCTGTCACAACACCAGCTCACTGGACTGTGACTATCATCGTCTCAGTTATAGATGCACCGCAAGCACCAAGAGCAAGGCTGCTATAATGGCACTGGGCTGCCACTGTCAGAGTCAGGTCAACAAGAGCTGTAAAATTTTCCACAATGTAAGATAGGAGAACATGGATAAACCTTTAGGTTTTATGCTAAGTGAAATAAGTCAGAGACAGACAAATACTACCTGGTATCATTCATATATGAAATCTAAAACAAAAACAAAACTCCAATCATAGAAAAAGGGAGGAATGGGGTTACCAGGGGCTGGAGGGTGGGGGGAATGGGGAGATGTTGATCAAAGGCTACAAACTTCCAGTAAGAAGATGAATACATTCTGAGGATCCAGTGCATAGTACTGTGAATACAGTTAACGATACATATCATATACTTGAAAACTGCTCAGAGTAAATTGCAAATGTCCTCACCACAAAAAACAATCATGTGATGTGACGGAGGTGTTAGCTAATGCTAAGTTGGTAATTGTACTGCAAGATACAAGTGTAGCAAACCAACGTGATGTATACCTTACATTTACACAATGCTATATGTCAATTATATCTCAACAAAGCTGAAAAAAAAAAGATGGGAAGAAAAGACACTATCACACTGCACACTTACTAGTCAAACTCTTATCTCCCTATTGATATTCTATCCTTAATAATGAAAAAAAATTAATTGTACCAGGAACTCCTGTCATCTAGAAAAACTAGTCATATAATTCTAATGATATCTTATAATTTCAAGTATGTTTATTTAAAGTAAGCATTATACTTTCTCTTATTTTGAAGTGACCCAAGGCACTGACACCTGAGTCTGAAGATGACAGAAGTGACTTTTAACCTATGCTCTCTGTTTGACGTGAGTTTGGGGGATGAAGGTGAATGGAAGGAGTGCCCCCAAAACACACACACACCACAACACATTTTATTCCAAGAATAGGCAAGTTGAATGAGATTAGGAAAGGAAACATTAAAGTACCTAGCAATTTAAAGTAACTTTAAAATATACATTTAAATTCATAGCAAAACCAGGATCGCAAAGAGACCTAATAACCTACCCTATGTGTCTCAGTTTCTCTCAACAGATTTCAGAAAATAACCAGATATACTGCCATCTATAACATGATGATATTACATGCACAGCATCATCACCAAAAGTTCATGCTTGTTTAGAGAGCTACACTTGACACTGAAATTCTATAGCACTACCGAAAGTACAGAGAACTAGGATCTTGGGAATGAGAAAAGGGTTCCATACTGCTCCCAAGAGCCACTGTTCCCATTTCCTCAAATTCTATTCAGTAATCTCAAGTTGATAGCTTGAAATCAATCATGATGGGAAAATTTGGACATTGGAAATGCTAATATTAAAGTTAGTTTTCTTTTTCTTTTCTGGAATGCCATTTGTTAAACATTTACCAGCACACCACTAAGTCAATTCCTTTTTTACAAACTTGGCTCAATATTCCTTAGCGGTTTAAGACCTTGTCTTTCTTCTCTTCATTTTACACACAGGATTTGGGTCAAATCATTCAATCCTGTAAAATTCAACTATCATATCTATGTTGGTGGCTCCAAAATCACATATACCTTATGACGTCAGTTAGCTTAAGACTAATTTTGAGAGAAGACATGGCGCTTGTGCACATAAGCACAAAACACACACACACACACACACACACACGCACACACACACACACACACACAGGAATACTACTCAGCCATAAAAAAGAATGAAATCTGGCCATTTGCAACAGAATGGACCTTGAGGGTATTATGCTAAATGAAAGAAGTCAGACAGAGAACGACAAATACCATATGACTTCACTTTTATGTGGAACCTAAAAGACAAAACAGACAAAACAAAACCCAGACTTACCAACACAGAGAACGGACTGATGGTTGGCAGAGGGGAGGGAGGCTCGGAGCAAAATGGGTGAAAGGGATCAAGAACTACAAACTTCCAGTTTTAAAATAAGTCATGGGGATGTAATAAATGGCATGGGTCAATAATAATGTATTTTTTAAAAAGGACTAATCTTTACATATACTTTCCTAAACATACAATAATTTTTATTAATGAATACTTATCACAAAGAAGTTCCTTATTCTGAACCATCCCAAAGATAATTCAATCAGCCTTGGCTGTTTTAAGGGGATCCCATGACAGCATTTCTTGTGACAGCCCAGCATCATCCTATTACCAACTTAGTCCCTTAGAGGAACCCTGAGGATTTCCCTTTGAGTGAACCCTGGCAGGAGAGCTAAGGAGGGCAATAATCCGGAGCACGTCAGCTTTAGGGGACTTAAGGCAGGACCCTGAATCTAGGCAGATAGCTGGTCAGGTTTTAACACGAAGGACAGTAGAAGCTGGACAATCAACTCTTAGGCCTTCAGTTCACCTCTCTTTGGCAAGAACTGAAGAAGAGGAAGAAAAGAATGAATATGCCGTGGAGGAAGAAAAAACATTTTAGCCTCTATGAATACCTTATAACCTAAAAAGAGTTTGGGGAAGCTTTGGTGGGTAGCATAAAGACATACTAGACATACATACAATATGGAGTGCTTACTCTATATGCTAGGTGCTATTTTAAAAACTTAGTATGTCTTCTAAATTCTTCTTAATTATTCTAAAAAGATATTAATCCTTAATTCACTTAAACTTGTTTATGTCCCTAAAATGGGCACTATTCTTATCCCCATTTTATAGTACAAGCAACTGAAACAAAGAGAGGTTATTCAATTTGCTCAATGTGACACACACAGTTAGGATATAGTGAGAGCTAGAAAGATATTCATGGGTGTAACCCTCAGGAATCTCAAACTCAACAAATTATAAGTTGAACTGAATATTTACCTCTTTACTCTTCTCCTCATGCCCCAAACCTGCTCCTTCTTGCTCTACTTGAGGCCAGAATCTGAAAGTCATTACTGACTACTACTTTTCTTCCTACTTCCCACAGCAAACTGGTAACCAAATACTGCCCTTCTCATCTCCTTAACAACTCTCATCTTGCCATTCGCTCTACCTTCATCACCTCTGTTTCAGTTAAAAGTCCTCAGCACTTCATTCTTACATGACAACTGTGCGCGTCTATCTGATGCCTCTTCTTGTCTCTAGTTTAGCTCTCTCCTAATCCATTCTCTATGCAGATGGCAGAATATTCTTTAAAAAGTTCATAATGTCTCTTCTTTATTTAAAATCCTTCAATGGCTCACCAAAAGTCTTCGGGATAAAGACAAATTCTACTATACCACATAGAAAGCTTATCCTAAGCAGACCCCCATCTACCTTGCAGTCCTACATCTCACATCTGCACACTACCATACTGGATCCTGGTTCCTGGTCTGTAGGAGGTCTCCTCTGAGGTCAGGGACTTCCTCCTCATGTGGGTTGCCCTGTCGGAATACCTGCATCCACTTGGCTGCCCACATGCCAATCTCTGCTTGCCTGGGTAATTCCTACCCATCTTTGAAGGCTCGCATGACCCTCTCATGAGATTCTCTCACTCCACTTTTCAATGAGGTACATCTTGTGCAGGCTGCAGATGCACCCCAGGATTACCACCAGCAGACAATCATCATACCATAATTTAATCACCTGCTTATCTATGTTCTGCATTAGACTATAAACTCTAAGGAATAATGTGTAAGTACTATCTTCATATGCCTGATGGAACTAACATGTGCTCAATAAACCCTTACAGAGAAAAGGACTAAAAATAAGCCTCTGAATCAGTACCCAGTATTCTTTCTACTTAGAGAGGTGGTGCAGTACAAGCCCCTTTTGGCACAGTGTACAGAACTGCATAAATGGCTATGCAAGTTGAAACCAAGCAAACAATCTTAAAAATTAATGGGAAAATTATGATTGTTCTGCCCCTTTTGGCACAGTGTACAGAACTTGCTATGCGACTTTGAAAAAATTTTGTTGCAACATTAAAAACATGCTTACTGTTGGTCATAAATAAGAAAATGAAAAAAACAGTAAAACAGTAAAACCAATATTTACTTAGTACTCTATGATGATTTAAAATATTAGAAACATTGAAAATACAAGTGCTCTATTTCTTTGCAAAAAAATTATCAAGATTGCTTGCTTTTATTCATCTTAAAATTTATAATACATATCAAGCATCTTTTCTATACTTTGATAAATAATCATATTCCTTTCTAAATTTATCCTTTGTACTCTGAATGTCATTGATTGTCTCTGAGCACTCCTTTAAGCATCACTTCCCCTAGGATGTCTTCATCCTTTTCTTCATCCTTTCCTCATTTCCACAGATAAATTCACCTTTATCCAGCTCCTCTGGCTGCACAGCTCGAGTCTCTTGAACAGCAGCAGTGCGTGCATCCCCACTGTCAGCTGCTGCTTCTGTAACTCCAGTCATGGTAGATTTGAATTTCACTTACATTGTTACCACTTTTTTTTTTTTAATGCACTTTCATCTTTGTGGGCCAATCCCCTCTTTTGATTATCTATTTCTATAAAAAGCCACATGAGTTTATGTCTGGGGGACAAGGAGTCCACATATCTATATGCTTGTTGTCTGTGTGTGAATATATGTATAGTGACCGGTCACAGACAGACTCTGAAGAAAAAGAGGTTAACTGCTCACTGATCATCTCTCACATCTCTTATTTATGGAGTGATCTGTGGACTAAACAACTAGCAACCACTTTTGTACTTTATGCGATTATGACGAATATACTGTGATAATGGAAATCTGAACTGTGTTGCTGGGGAACAGGTGTATTTAACCAAACTGTGGTGACTGAAATTCATGCCTATCAAAACCACGCACAGCAAGCTCTGTTGATAGCTTAAAGTACAGATTTGAAGCCAGATTTCTAGATATAAATCCCAGCTCTGTCACTTTCTACTTATATGACTTTAGATAACTCATTTAATCTTTCTGGGCTTCAGTTTTTTTGTCAATAAAATGGAAATAACAAGGGTGCCTGAGTGGCTCAGTCGGTTAAGCATCTGCCTCTTGATTTCAACTCGGGTCTTGATCTCAGGCTCGTGAGTTCAGGACCCCAGTCAGGCTCTACACTGGTTATGGTGTCTACTTAAAAAAAAAAAAAAATAGATACAACAGCATAAGCCTCATAGAGAAGTAAATACATAGAGAATGTTTAAAGCAATACCTGACCCTTAGTGAGCACTGCAAAAGTTTTAACTATTAACCACCACAGCTGCGACTATAAATACTTACATAACATTGTCTATACCTGCACTAATATGTAGCTACTAGCCACAAAGGGCTATTTCAATTTAAAGTTAAATTTATTAAAATTAAATAAAAATTAAAAAATCAATTCCTCAGTAATATAGCTACATTTTAAGTGCTCAATAACTATAATCGCAGAAGTTCTATTGGAGAGCACTGTTCTATACTCTTGGAATAAGTTAAGGACATAGGGTTGGATATGTAAATTTGATATAAATTAATAGTCATCTCTTTATCCCTGGCTTGAAATCAAGAGGGAATTATTAGGTTCAAAGCCAAATATAAAAAACACATGTCAAGGAAAATGAAAAAATTTCAATTTGAAAGGCGTCAATATTGATATATTCTGAATGGACTAAGTTTCTTATAGTCAACATCACCCTTTAGAAACTTAAAGTGCAAAAGGTTGCCCTTTTGAATTTTGAAAACTTTCATTTAAAATAACTGAGGAAAAACACATAAACTGGCATATAATTATACACATGATTAAAGCATTAATAATAATCTCAGCAAACTAAACTATATTCATACTCATCTATTTTTTCCTTCCTTTCCAAAAGAAAAGAAATTAAATTTTCCATAGTACTTCTATAATTTGTTTGAGAGAGCGCATGCCCATGAGCTGGAGGGAGGGGGCAGGGGGAGAAGACAGAATCTAAGGAGGCTCCATATCAGGCGGGGCTCGATCTCAAGACCCTGAGATCACGACCTGAGCTGAGACCAAGAGTCCGACACTTAACCAACGGAGCCACCAGGTGCACCTCTATAATTTTTTTTTTCCTGATTGTCCAGCTTCCGAACTATGATAGACACACCTGGACAAAGGACATGAGTACAGGGCAGGGGCTGTATGGCTTACATCTTCGTATCTCACACTGAACCAAACATGGTACTTTTACAAAACCAGTCTTAAAGAAATGTTTGTCATGTTGACCTGAGTTAGCAAAACCTTATCCGAAGATAGCAAGTGTCAACATCAAGTTCATAAAAAATGTTTCCAGAAAAAAGAAAGTGTTATAAAAAGGAATACACTTTAAGAAAAATTTTTACACCAGAAAGTCCTGAAGGAGAGTCTCATAATGACTAGTTAAGCCCAACTTTATCAAAGAAGAGTAAACTTCAATAAAGTTAAAATGACACATTTCTAGATAAAGCTTGTGGTTATAAAGGAATAGAGGTAAAATAATTTCCCTTACAAGTTTTATACCAAAAGTTCCAAGGGAAGATTTCCTAAACTACTTTTTAAAAGAAAAAAATTATGTTAACATACTATGCTAAACCTAACACATGAAACAGATCTTAATTTTTTCCAAACCTTAATAAGTATCTATTTTCTCTTACTGATACAACAATATAATTACAATATCAGCTTGTTCTTATAAATCAATGTTTTAAAGTCACTGAAATAATATCATTTTTATTTTTACAGATATCATGGTTTGATGACAAGTTCTCCAGTGAAAATAGCATCCCTGAGTAGAAATTCCTTTCCAAGACCTTAAAATGTCTGACTATACTAATATAGAAATAGCTTTAGTAAATGTTTATTTGAGTTGAATTCAGAATATATTAATTTCAACTACACTGGTGACCTGGTTCTCAGACAAAAACAAGGCAAAATCTCAAGGCAAAACAAAAAACAACAACAACAGCAACCCACCACCACAACCACCAGAGGGAAAATTATTTAAAGTGCTGCTAAACTCATAAATTTAGGATGAAATCAAAGTACTCAAATTCTACCAAGGAAAGCCTACATCAAATTAAAGCTTCTTTCCAGAAAATATTTTATCAGGGATCCTGGGAGTTTAAAAACAGACACTTACCAAAAAAAAGTTCAGAAAGTTATCACAGGAATAAATTAAGCTAGAAGTCCAAAACTAACTCAATATCACAGTCCTGCATTCACAGAATCACTAAAGATCTGATGTGAGGGTTCTTAAATGTTTTAGCTATTCTTAACCCTATTTTATGGGGAAACCATTTGCTATACTTATATTTAAAAACAAGGAAATTCCCCTGGGCACTACTGCTCTTTGTCAAATGTTTACTATATGAGTGAAAGAGGATAATGTACTTTTAAGCTGCTAATATTATAATAGGAATTGATTCATCTGATAAGTTTCTTCCACGTTATTAGGATCAGTAGCTGGGGACTAGAATGTCAGGGAGAAAAAAAGATATAAGGGACGTGGGTGGGACCCAAAACTTTGTATATGTCAGGTTTTGTTGGCATACAATTTTTATTTTTATTTTTTTTATTTTTTATTTTTTTTTTTTTAAAGATTTTATTTATTTATTCGACAGAGAGAGAGACAGCCAGCGAGAGAGGGAACACAAGCAGGGGGAGTGGGAGAGGAAGAAGCAGGCTCACAGCAGAAGAGCCTGATGTGGGGCTCGATCCCACAACGCCGGGATCACGCCCTGAGCCGAAGGCAGACGCTTAACCGCTGTGCCACCCAGGCGCCCCTGGCATACAATTTTTACAAAATGTCTCAGAGTTAGAAACACTCTTTTTTTTTTTAATGATTTTTTATTATATTATGTTAGTCACCATACAGTACATCCCCGGATTCCGATGTAAAGTTCGATGCTTCATTAGTTGCGTATAACACCCAGTGCACCATGCAATACGTGCCCTCCTTACTACCCATCACCAGTCTAGAAACACTCTTAAATATGAAGCTGCCTTAAATTCGCTTTGGAAAAAGACATGGTATAGATAAATCAATGACATGTAAGTGTCTGTCATTCTAGGAGCTGATATTATTTGCTGTAACACTGTTAGATACATGATGTGTTTCAGGAATCTGGTCAATGGCAATCCTGCCTATTGCTTCAGCACTTTCCTCTCTTTGATAATGTTATTTATATACTGGTCTCTTTTATGGTAGCAAGTTTCACTCTTTGGAAGCATATGGCTTATTTTCAAATTATGATTTCTTATAAATAAAATGTAAACAAAACAGAACATTCATTTCAATGTTTTTACTCCCCTTTATTTATTAAATCATTACTATTTAGAAATAAATATTAAAATGCAACTCACTGCCTGTTCTGTGAAACCAGGTCCAAGAACTATATTAAAGCTTGTTATAAAGTCCATAAATAGTTTTGGGTAGTAGGACAAAACTTACTGTTCAGAACATTCTCCAGTTTTTGCGTCATGGATCCTTCTACTTTTTCCGTTCCATCCGCTTCTAGTTTTTGATGGATAGCTAGAAAAAACATCTAGTTAAAGTGTGTGCTATTTTAGTGGGTGGGAAGACATTACATCAAAATGACATTTTTAAACAACTTTAAAAAATGGTCATATTATTTTCACTGCTGGAAAGAAGCACAAACATGCAAAAACTCTGCAAAGTAACCAGCAGACACCAGTCTACGTTACTCATAGTTTAATACTATTAAAATTGTAAAATAATACATATACTCAGTCATCTGATCATCAAGGTTGACTGGTAAAAACAGTTAAAATAAAAAAGAAAAGTGAGACTTAAGTAACTAATATCTTTGATATTTGGCCATAGGAAAGTCATTTTTATTTCTCAGTTTCACCATCTACAAAATAGAAATACTAGTATTTGAAGCATACCAACCTCAAAATATTTCATTACAGCCTTGGACATAACATGGCAAAATACATATTATTCATGTTCTCTTCATTTCTATTATTATTTCCTTGGAATTTCTCAAGTAACATCCACCAATATATCAATTTGTGGATATACAAATTATACTATGTCTGCATGGTTCTGATAAACATTATTTAAAAAATCACTTAAAATTAATATTTAAAAAAATGTTTTACCTATATTTTAAAAACCTAGGGTAGGTTTTAAACAGAGCAAATCAGGCTTACCTAGGTGAAGCACTAAGAAATTTTTCAAAATGAAATTACCAAATATAATTTCAAATTCAAAATTCTGACATAATAAAAATAATGAAATTAGCAAAGCAAATGTTAGTTGAGCCACGACCATAAATTAAGGACAATGATAAATTTCTAATGCATCCTGCTCATCTGGTAAGAAGTCAATGATATATGTTCTAATATTATTTCTATTTCACAGAGGAGAAATCCATTGCTCAGGGAAATTAAATAAGTTCACCAATGTCACAAAGCCAAATCCCAAATTTGAACTCACACTGTCTGATCCCAGAACAAAAAACTTCACCCCATATTGCCTGTATTACATAGGCAAGCAACTTAACCTGGCTAAGCCTGTTTTCACACCTGTAGAATGAAAATAATAGGCTTATTATGTTAGTTGAGAACTGCATTCAGCTGCAAATAAATGAAACCTCTCTCCAAAATAATAGCTGCTAAACACCCAGGATTTTATTCTTTCACATAACTTCCTTTAGCAAAATTTCAAATATAAGATGTGTAACTCCATGGGCTTCACAGCCAGTAAATTAACATCACTGTGATAGTAGCTATTCTCCAACATGCAAAGAGAATGTCAAACTCTTCTTAAAAGGATTTTACAGGTTCTGCATCAACCCATCAGTTATGAGTGGTAGATTTATTGGGAGGGGGGGAGCAGGGTGTGGTCTGCTTAGGCCAAAAAAAAAAAAAGTTTCGTTTTAATCAATCACTATTTGATTTGTTTCCTTTGACTCACTGATTTGAAAATTCTGGGTAAAATTCAGTGCTCCAATGCACTGTAAAAATATTCTCAATGCATAATAACATCTACTTTTCTGCTTCTTTTAATTACTTTCTAATTTTGGTCCTGTCCTTTTTTAATACCTTTTCTTAGAGCAATTTCAAATTTTGTTTGAAATTTATAAACAGACTGCTTCTCTATTAGAGAAACACATTCAAAGAAAGAAAAAGAAATACATCTGGGGAAAAAAAAAATCAGCCAGTATATTCTTAATTGTCTTGGTTGATTCACGAGTGTAAAGAAAGTTCTTTATTTAATGTTTCAAATTCGGATTATGTGGTGACAGTGACATAAAATGTTTCCACATATCAAAACCTAAACTTAACTTGAACTTATTAAGTTAAATGGAAAATAACTTCCCTATCTTTAAAGAAAGGAGATAAAAATGCCAAAAATATAAAAAAGCTAAACTAAAAACACTGCTCACACTATTAATACATTTAAAGGCTGGTGTAATTTTCTGACAATCTTATTGCAAAAGAACATGTGGCACATATTTCATTTTATTAAGGGGGCATTGCATAAGGTTCTTCCATGGCAATAAGACAGTGCATCTTATAGCAGCCCTGCTTCAAATGTTGCTTTCTAAGTCAAAACCATTAAAGGAAATCATGCAGCCACATTTCTGTTGCTGACAAAACCCATCACTGATCAGCAGGTCAAAACGAGGTAAGCCTGGCTCCCCTCAGCTCAGTTTACAGCCGTTTTTTGCTGACAAAGCAGCTTCCTGCCGCCCATCCCCACCACAGCAGAGCCACTGTCAAGCTGTCAGCCAAGCATGAGGACCGAGAGACACTGGGATCTGATAAAGGCAATCCTATTTTCCAGAAAATTAAACCAAATAACCCAATGTCTGGTTCACTTGACCTTTTATTTTCTCTAAAAACATTTTTAAATAGTATAACTCAATAAGCAACTTGGTACATGATCACAGGTTTGTTATTGTTTCTAATCTATTAAAACTTAAATATGTGAAGCAGTTGAACACCATAAAATTGTATTTGGGAAACAAAAAAAGTATGTATATAAAAGTTCTAGTCAAAGAAAAATCAAAGTTATAGAAAGACTGCCTAGTGATTCACTGAAATTGTTTTATATTAAAGGTGGACATCAAATTTGCAGATTTCAATTAAAAATTCAAAGTATCTGTCTACGTATTTATACAATGCCATTATTAAATGAGGCACTAAGAAATGACGTGTGTTTATAGCCAATGTCTACAAGGATTTATGTCAGGTACACTGTGATCCACATACTCTAGCCACTATATATTACTACTAGCCTACAAGACAGGAATATTCAAACTAGGTCAGAGACTAGCCAACTGTTTCTATAAAGAACCACATAGTAAATATTTTAGGCTTTGTGGGCCACATAGGGCCTCTATCACATATTCTACTTCTCTCTCTCTTTTTTTTTTCCAAACAAATCTTGAAAAACACAGCCATCTTTAGCTCCTGGCCTGTACAAAGATGGGCCATGGCCAAATCTGGCCCACATGCCAACCTCTGAGGATAATACTTACTAAAATAGAAGACTAAGAAGAGTTAGAATGAGGTGTCTTAAAAATTTAAATTTGTAGTAATCTTTTCAAACATTTAGTTCCTACTTCTTATTCTACCAAATTTTTATGAGTGACAAAATTTTATAAATTACATTAAAATAGGTTAGGTAATCTATGAATTCTTCTTTTCCTCAGTTATATGGAAAAAAACAATAAATAATAAAATAATTAAAACTATTACATAGAAGGCTAAAAGGTGTAAAGGATTTTCACTTAGAGAACTGGATCCTTGATAAACATACCTGCCTATAACCTTTATATATCAATAGACACTTACAACAGAATGTGCCAAAAAATCAGTTATGGCTTACACTGCCCTCAAGTAGCAGCAATAAAAGTAACATGAGAGGAAAAGGTCAATTGTGTATTGAGCAACATGTGTTATTTATTCTGCTTTGGCCTCTTTGCTCAGGTATTCTTTAGTATAACATAAATAAAAGTAATTCATACAGTTTTGGTCCATAATTGTTCTTAAAAGAATCAAGTAATAACACTGGACTTGGCAAAACAAAACAAAACAAAACAAAACAAAACAAGAGATTGGACAGGTGACAAGCTCGGGGAGCAGTCTGGGAAACAGTTACCAAAACAAAGGAGATGATCAGAAGGCACTGAGGAACTGAAGAAGGCCTTCAATGATATGAAAAGCTCCACAAACATGACTGTGGCCTGCAAAAACTCATGTGAACAGTAACTGGTAAGAAACTAGGCTCATCAAAACTTCAAGGAATGAAGAGAATGCCAGAGTGAATGCCATGGAAAAGTAACACAAATTGCTGGGAATATTTTTAAAACTACAATAAACACACTGAGGCTAACACTAGCAGATAAGTTATACCAGACATACCTGTCAAGTTCTAATTAAAATATTTATGGATATACACAGGAAAAAGCAAACTGACAACAGCATAAAAACTTAAAGATACATAAAAGCTATACTGTCTACCTGACCGGGATGGTTGGAAAAACACCCTTGGATGCATATCCAACAGTCCACTCAATCAAAGAGAACACAGATGATATCAAGAAGACCAGTGAAAGGTATTTATTTATACTCTGTCATCTCTATTGAGCCTAGTTCTAACAAGAAACATCTAATTTTTTCATAACTATCTTCAGGACTGTAACTCTGCTCCTCCATTTTTCTCACCTCTAACAACTCCTTTCCCTTTACAACCATTTAGAGACCACATTTCCCAATACCCAGTATAGCAGGAAACAGAAGGAAACTAGTTGAGGCATACGACTGGGCAACTTAGCAGTGTAAACTGAAAAACAGAAAAAGTTCTGGGTACCACACACGAGAGCAGAAAGAAAGGAGTAATATTTTTATACAGAGTTATCCAGAAACAAACCATAAATGGTATCTGACATAACAAAGGAAGTGTTAAAAACTGAAGATATGAGTCTACAGATTCTAAAAGCTTATCAAGCATTGGGAAAAATAAAGATAACACTTATATTCTAATACATCCTGAAAAGGTATGTTCTTTTTAAAATTCAAATCAAAACAAATATATCTTTTAATCATTTAGGGAGACAGAAAAACAATCAATTCCTCCATAAGTAATAAAGAATTACATTGGCTCAGGATTTCTCTCTATAACAGTAAAGGACACTGGGATCAATTCAGAAAACAATTCTCTTATAGACAAGAGGTAGTTCATGTATGAAAGCAAGAGACATTTCCAGACATGCAAGAATTCAAAAGCTCTAGCACAAAACATATATCCTACTGTTGAAAACAAAAAATTCATATATAGAAAAGACAAAATATAAAATGACTGGCAATAAAAATTAAAGCTGATTAAGTTTATATGAGTATATGGTAAATTTTAATTAACTATGGTAAATATGCTATAAAATTAAATGCAAAAGACAAAAATAAATCTAAAAACATAATAAAATGAAAAAGAAAAGGTAAAATGAAAAGCTAAAATAAAAAGCTAGCTAACTTCAGGTTAAATTAAGGTCAGGAAAAAGGAAAGAGCATAAGAAATAAAGATGTCCTAGACTGTTGTCATACACAACAGGAGTCAAAAGACAACCTATGATAGAATTTAAAAACATTTCTTCCAAATTTGGAAGATTTGCAACCAATATGGTCTATATGGTACAAAGAGAAAAATGAAAGCCAAAAAATATGATACAACAATAAAACAAAAGGATAAAAATGTCAGTTATGATAAATGTACATAGCTTAAATTCTTCTACTAAAAGGCAAAGACTCTCAAAAAGGCATGAAAATATAAAAATCCTACCACATGTTGCTTAGAAGATGCCAAAATCAAATTTCTAAAGGTTAAAAATAATATGATGTATAATATATTAGGCAAATGCATACAAAAGGAAGGGTATGAAATATTAATGTTATCAGGTAGTAAAGAACTTAATCTTGCCCCAAAAGAGGTCTGCCCTTTACCCTCAGCTCCTGAGAGTTTACCTCTAAGCTCTTTGAATTCTTACTTGATCAAAGTGCCTTTGTTCACTTGGGGGCACTGGGCCAAACCAGATAGTCTAACAATGTGGTTTATGGTGAGGACTCTGGGTCACTCAGCATTAGCTCAACCTCCAAAGGTACTAGAAATGGAGGTCAGTCATTGGAACAGTCAATTATGTCTACGTGACAGAGCTCCAGTAAAAACTATGAACACCAAGGCTTGGATGAGATTCCCTGGATGGCAATACTCCACGTACGCTGTCTCACATCACACCAGGAAAATCAATGCCGTCCATGACTCAACCACGAGAGGGCAACTTTCACTCCAGGCACAGAGCTTTCCTGGACTGTGCCCTTTTCCCTTGGCTGATTCTAATCTATATCTTTCACTATAGTGAACCATCACTGTGAGAAAAACAGCCTTCAGTGAGTTCTGTGAGTCATTGTAGCAAATTATCAAACTTGTAGGTGATCTCGAGAATTGCCCCTAATTTCACAGCTATCATTATTATATTGTAATACTATAATAATTTTAAGAGAATTCAAGCCACCAAAAGTTACAAAGGAAACATGTTTTACCTACAAATAAAAACTGGCAGAATCAAAATTAAAGTGGGAGATTTCTCTGATATGTTTATTATAAATAACCTAGGTTTAAATAATCAGGCATTGATAATATATCAAACAGTGTGTCCTGATGAGAACATGTCCTCCCTTCCCATTTTTATCTTGGCACAGTGAAAGAAGATTGACATTTATTAAGAAACACAATTTCTTTTCATAATGTTACACTAGACACTAACTTTAAAAAACAAATCCACTACGAACTACTAGATCTAAGAGGAAAATTAAACATTCAAATATTAAAAACACAAGAAAGGGTATCCCTAAAGAATTAATGTAAATAAAGGAAGTAGAACACAAATTGAACTGATAATGAGATAATGAAATTGAACTATAACATAGATTTTAAATGATTTAAAAATTATAACACAATGCTAAAAATGGCAATCTTGAGGAAACAGAATTTCAGGGGAAAACCAAATAAAAATAAACAGGACACAGAGAGTAGAAATTTCAGAAGTTTAAAACACGTATTTTCAAAAAATATATATACACATACACATACAACTACCAATATCCATTCCACTGGAACCCACTTATCCACCATAGTGTCTCTAAAGGAGGAACACGCAGACACTAAAGGCCTCCTGATATAATAAAACAGAAAGGACACACTACCATGTATGATCAAAAATGTTGAAAACCAAATCTAATCTAACGTCCAAAGAGATAAGTCCAGGCAATACAATGAGAGTAAAATAAATTAAATGACACCGTGAGGAAGTAATCAGTCAAATTCAGAGTATGGGATATCCTATAGGACAAAGAGCTTCATCTCTTCAACAAATCAGTTGCATGGGAGGAAAAAAAAAAAAGCCAAGGCAGCAAAGGTAAGTGGATTGTTCTAGTTTAAAAGAGGCTTAAGGGGCGCCTGGGTGGCACAGCGGTTAAGCGTCCCAGCATTATGGGATCGAGCCCCACATCGGGCTCCTCCACTGGGAGCCTGCTTCTTCCTCTCCCACTCCCCCTGCTTGTGTTCCCTCTCTCACTGGCTGTCTCTATCTCTGTTGAATAAATAAATAAATAAAATTTTTAAAATAAAATAAAAATAAAAAAATAAAAGAGGCTTAAGAGACTTAAAAAAAAAAAAAGGCCTGGACATAATCTGAATCTTGATTTGGACAAACCAACAATTAAGAAAGTAGGAGGGTAACTGGGGGAAATTTGAATATGGAATGGGAATTAGATGATATTGAAGAACCACTGAAACTTTTTTGGTTGTGATAATGGCATTCTGGTTATGTAGGTCAAGGTCTTTATCTGGGAGGAATCATACATTAGTAAGTAGGAGGGAAATGTCATGCTGCTTTAGACTCACTGCTTGAGAAAAGTAACACACAAACCAACCATTCTCCAAAAGCATCAATGAAGCAAGTATGAAAAGATATTAGTAACTTATTCTAGCTGACAGTTATATAGGCATGACTATACTATTCTACTTTTAACATGTTTGAAATTTTTTCATAACAGAAAAGTAAAACAAATTACCTGAGCAAATAATTTATTAGTTCTTTCAACAAATTAGCTTTTTCAGATTTCCAACCTGTAATTCCTAACCTACATAACCCATCACACAGTACCTACATATATACACATACAGATCCATGTGCTTCTGTGGAACATTAACACCAAAACCCGACCAAAAAAGCATTTTAAAAAACTATAGATCAATTTCACTTAAGACAATAGGCAGAAAAATCTCTGAGGAACTACTAAAAAATCAAATGCTATAGTATATTAAAATAATTGCCCAGAGGAGTACTCTAAAGAAGAAAGGAGGTTTCTAGCATACACAACTGTATACACACTATAACTCCAATTTTGAAATACGTACTCATATAAGCTAACAAAAAGACCAAAAGGAAATACATCAAAATGTTAATGTCATTAACTCTACAATGGGATTACAAGTAGTCTCGGCTTATTATTTATTTACTGTTTTTTTGTAATATACATTTCATTTACATCAAATGAGATGTATGTCTGAACTTTTTAAATTTATTATTAAAATCACTTTCTATATGCCATAGAGTCACCTGCTCATGTAATTAAGCAGCTGGTCAGAATGATCTCTGTTAAACATTAAGTTACCAATATACTTCTAGGACAAATGTGATAGTTAAATGAGAATATATAAATTTAATGCACCAAATAAAACTTCTTGAAATCTGCCAAGATTGAAGCCATTTATAAAACTAAAACCATAAATAAATATACATGTGCATACAAATACATATGTTAAAAAAAGAATGGAGAAAAAAGTCAAACATACATTTCTGTTAAGTGAAATAATTTTAATTACAGTAATTTCTGAGAAATGCTAATCACATATGGCCAATTATCATTTGCATAGCTACTAGGGAATTAATAACTTAATTCTACTTGATAATGCTAACCTCTTCATATATGCTCAGGTTTCTATTAACACTGATAACTTAGAACATCAATAAGCAGAAAGAAAGAAAGAAAAGCATCCCTTCAAAAAATATAGAGCACATAGTGTTTATCAAAGAAAATTACCTAATTTTTTTGTTCCCTCCTAGACATTCACATTTTACTCCTTCAAAAACCTAACTTCTACTGGCAAGAAAAAGCTGTATCAGGTGCACGTTTAACTTGAGAGAAGTCAACCATGCTTGTTTGCCCCAGGAGGAGAGGGGTTTTAAAAAACAATAAAAGGATGTCTATACTTTGAGGATACAAATTAATTAAAAAAATAATAATAAGTCTTATTGAAGTGAAGAAAGTGTGGCCTTTTAGTCTATACTTAAAGTTACAGGTACTTACATATAGGTACTTAGTTATAGGTATCTCTGTTTTTAAAAAGAATTAGGCTTTTACTAATATATTTTACTTTTTACTAAACATTAATTTGATTTCTATTAATTAAAGGTGATTTTAGGGGGATAAAAAAAAACATAACCAACATCTTTCCCTGAAATGTCTAAAGCTATGCTATATCTATTTAATATAATTTCTTTCCCATATAAAGATGACAACATGGATGGTGGACATTTAACTACTGTATATGGGGCCCATGGATGATACCTAAAAAGAATGACACATTATCATCAGTCCTATCCAAACCGAACACATATACAGAACTAGTCACATGTGTAAGATACTGATGGCTATAAAAGGATTTTTAAAATTCTAGATTATTACCTATTGGGATTTAGTTTCTTATCGGCCCTGGAGATTGGGCATCATGGAGAGGCATAGTCTCCTATTTCACATATGTACAGTGGGTCAACAAAAGCCTCAGAGATAAATATTTAAAGTACCAAGCCTTCAAAGAGATTCCAGCCTGGTCTGCAACAAATATTTATGGCACATTTTAGATCTCTACTTGTATAAATACAGACTGAATGTCACACCCTGTAAACACTCTGCAAGCACAGTGTCAGGTTTCCGCTGGGAAGCCTCAGCAGATGGCTGTGAGGGTCACCTTACCTGAGAGGGCATCCTGGGCTTCAAAGAAAGTACTAAGACCTCCTTTCACATACGCCAGGCTGCCTTCACTTTTCTTGTTAGCCTGTCTCTTCAGGTTGGTAACTGCCATTTTGAGCTGTTCAAAACTGAAACGAAATTAAGAAACCAAAAGTTTGAGACTCCTAAAAAGCAAAAAAGAATTAAGATAATGCATTAAATGTAAAATACTGAAGCCTAAGTTAAGAAAGACACAGATTGATATAATATGTAACCGGATGAAAAAAGCTTTCAAATTCTTACCTACATCTAAACCTTTTATTTATTACGAATGAAAATTACAGCAACTATAGAACAGATTTGTAGTCTTCATACGATCATTCCAAATATGTCAGACCCCTAAGAAGTAAATATACATGTGGGTATTTCTATAAGCAATATATATCATATGTTGATATGCCAGGTAAGGAGTTCTGACTATCAACTCCCTGATGGGCAGACCTAGATCAATGTAGTGGTTATGAAGTTATGTAAGGCAGAACTCCTCTGGAAGTTCATTTCTGTATTCTGTATATAAATTAAGCATATCATTATTCACCACATCAATATCCAGTCCTCTGTCATTAACAGTGAAATTACAGAAAAACTTGGGGGTCAAGGGGCGCTTGGGTGGCTCAGTCAGTTAAGCGTCTGCCTTCGGCTCAGGTCATAATCCTGGAGTCCCGGGATTGAGCCCCAGGTCAGGCTCCCTGCTCAACGGGGAGTCTGCTTCTTCCTCTTCCTCTACCCCTCCCCTTGCTCCTACTCTCTCTCTCACTCACTCTCTCTCAAATAAATAAAATCTTTTTTTAAAAAAAGAAACAACTTGGGGGTTAACTCACAATGTAAAGAACTAAAAAGACCAAAATACTTCATCTCTACATCTCAAGCAGAGAAAAATAGGTAGGTCTCTGTATCTTCCTCTTCCTCTCTTCCTCTCCCTCTGCCCCACCCCCACCCCCACACATGCGCGCGCGCGCACATACACACACACAAACGTGTGTGTGCCCGCGAGTTGTCTCTCTCTCTAAAAATAAATAAATCTTAAAAATTTATCAGGATTTTCTCTCTCTCTTTCTCTCTTTATATATACCAACTCTTCATGTTTTCTAATGGTTTTCATTCTAACTGGTGAAGGAAAAATTTCTCCTAAGGTATATTTTAACAAGTAGACTTTTCAAGAATGTAAATTTTAAGCAATAAACCATTCACTTATTCAAACACTGTTACTAAACGTAATTGTTTAAATCAGTTTTGCAAAAAAGTTACAAACATGCTCTTGTAGAGTGTGTAGTAAAATGTAATTAGCAGACAAAAGGGAGCAGGATATATGACCTTGACTATTTTTTGGCTAATTTTAAGGCAAGTTTATGCAAAATGACAAATCAATTCATCTTCCTTTGTTCTAGGGAAGGAGGTATGTTGCTAATTTACACCAGGGCTTGAAAGTTCTATTGTTTGGAAAGAGAGAGGTCACGTTTAGACACATCAGTTCAGGTACCAAGCTGAGACTCCACAAAGTTTTAATGTGTTGTACAAATATGAATCCTATAGAAACAATAAGGTAGCAGGAAATAAGAATCTGCTAATTAAGAATACCATTTCATAAATAAGGGAAAGGACACTCTGAGATATTCATGATCTTGCCCAAAGTCAAAGGACTCCTAGGTGGCAGAGGCAGACCTAAACCCCACATTATTATATAATCCTGTGAGGTACATCCACATGGAACCATGCACAGTCAGTAGTCCAACATCCACTGACCTGGTAGTTGAGTGGTTCTCTATCAGGTACCAAGCAGCTGAAAAATTCTCACTTGTAAAATCAGCACTCATTCCAGGAAACAGCATTTCTAAGTCCTTCTGGGGAAATTTACTTCTAAGGGAGAAAAAAGGTTTAAGATATACTTGAAGTGCTGTTACTACAATAACGCAGCAGACATCCGGGAGCACCTAGGATAATAAGCATGACTACAAACCATTACGATTATACATCATACATTATGGAGTCTATGTTTACATGTGTAAACAAAATACATTTCCTACACTGCAGCTGATTTATCATATAAACTTCGTATACATAAGAAATTAGAATACAGAAATTACATCAATATAGAGTTTAAAGTTTATGATATCTATCCAAATATGCCATCATTCTCTATTCGGCGGATGAAAATAAAAATTTGGATACATTGAAATTTAAGAACATTAGTTTGTTAAAATGGTTTTTGTTAAAGACTTATGTGAAAGTTGTTTTAAAAATACTAATGCCTACTGATAAAAATTAGAGCTAACTATAAAATACTCATATTTACACATCTATATCTAGAATAATTTTAAGAAAAGTTATAACAGGCAATACCTTACCAGCAGCTCACTTTCTTGCCTACATTTTTATGACCAACTTGTGGATCATTTCCTTTATTTATTTGTTCAAATAATAACTAACTACTACTACAGCTCAGGCTCCATGCTGGAAGTTAGACAGCTGTGTCTAAGAGCAAAAGTACCACGGGCAAACGCTGTTATGGGCTTACGAGCTAGCAGCCCTCACCAAATCCCTACCTCTTCATCTGTGCAGGATGAAGTCCAAGTTCTGTAGTCAAGTCTCTCCATGATTCGAACCTGCTTCTCTCTCAGGACTCATTCCCGCTACTGTAATCCTTAAAACTAAAACTTCAGCCACTTCAAAGGGATTGTACTTTCCTGCACACATCATGTTAATTTTTACTTCATTCCTCTGATCTTGTTGTCCCCTCTGACTGAAATGCGTTGCGTTCCCCAGTCCCATACATTGGATAAGTCAAACTCATGGGGTATGGACAAGACACAGCATTGTTTTATAGCCCAGTGTATTTGGGATAAGGTTGGGGGAGTGGGGATTATTACCACCCTGGAAGAAAATGTGGGCAGGTCCAATGACTTCTACTCGCTCTCATCTCAGAGAGAGTTGATGTCACATTACTACAAACACAGCCTCAATTCAGAAATTAAGCAGTGAGGTTGGTGGGAATGCAAACTGGAGCAGCCTCTCTAGTAAACAGTATGGAGGTTCCTCAAAAAGTTAAAAACAGAATTACCTATGATGCAGAAACTACACTACTAGGTATCTACCTAAAGGATACGAAAATGCTGGTAAGAAGGGGCACACACATCCCAATGTTTATAGCAGCATTATCAAGAGTAGCCAAACTATAGAGAGAGCCCAAATACCCATCTGCTGAGGAATGGATAAAGAAGATGTGGTATATATACACAATGGATTATTACTCAATCATCAAAAAGAATGAAATCTTACCATTTGCAATGACATGGATGGAGTTAGAGAATGTTATGCTAAGCGAAATAAGTCAGAGAAAGACAAATGCCACATGATTTCACTTCTCTGTGAAATTTAAGAAACAAAACAGATGAACAGAGAGGAAGGGAAGGAAAAATAAAATAATATAAAAACAGAGAGGGAGGCAAACCATAAAAGACTATTAACTATAGAGAACAAACTGAGGGTTGCTAGAGGGGAGGTGGGTTGGGGATGGGCTAAATGGGTGATGGGCACTAAGGAGGGCACTTGTGATCAACACTGGGTATTACATGTAAGTGATGAATTACTAAATTTTACTCCTGAAACCAATATTACACTATATGTTAACTAACTTGAATTTAAATTTTTAAAAAAATGAAGAAAAAGAAAAAAAAAGAAAGAAATACAACAATAAAAAAAATAATAAAAAAGAAACTAAGCAGTGTGGTCCAAGATCAATGCTCCATCTTTTCAAAAATACTCTCTGGACTCTAACGGAGCTCTTTGACTTGCAGGTGTCCAGTCGCCTTACATACAACTTAAAATTGCCTGGAGCCTGCTCTCTCCAGTGAGGTGCTCATCTGGTCCCAGGAAACATCCTTCCCAGGGCAGACACCTTTCCTGTCCATGTGCACCATTCGAGTGCTCTCAGGTGCCAGGGTCTCTGTTTTACAAATGCAAGGAACGCTTTCACCCGGCGGCTCCATGGAAGCCACACTCACCAGTGAGGAGTGAAGAAGAGTACACGCTCACCATACCTCTCCTTCACAGCCCAGCACGGCTTTCACCAAAGAATCTCACAAACCCTCTCCCTTTACTCCGGGCTCCTTTCATTGCTTCCTACTCCCTAAAAGGGCAAGGGATGCAAACAACAAAAGCATCCGTAACTTCCTCTGTAAACCCTGCAGTTTAATCTAGAACCCAACATCTATTGTGTCAGTACCTCAGTCGAGATAGACCCTTATTTCCTATCGCTTACCTTTCTCACTATGATGTTTTTTTTTAATTAGGGTGAAAGAAAGCCCTGCTTAGCACTGCAGTAATAGACAAGGTAAAAATGAGACTTTAAGAGAGTCATGGACATCCAGCGGCATCACCTCAGTATTAGTAACTCAGAGACCAAGTCAATCTCACATCATTCCTCACTGGCTTCAAAAGTTAAAAGACTACAGTCTGAATATTCTTGGTGTGTGTGTGTCCCATAACCTTAATGGTCATTTTTACCAGACAGGATCTCTGAGAGGTAGCTGGAGAACTCTGCATTTTTAGAAGTTTATTTTGGTTTGGATTCTTCTTGCTGGTTTGATACTTTACTTAGCAATAAAATCCTGTCACCTTTGGAAGTTTTTCTCATTTTATTTATTTGGATATCATGTCTCCAAGTTAGAACTTTTGGGGAATATAATGACTGAGTGGAAAGGGCTGAGCCCTTGCTAAGTAACTAGAAACATTTCCTTCTGATACGCATAGGCCATACCCCATAGTTCTACCTTAATTGATGGGCAATGTCTGTCGAGAGTGCTATGTCAAGGATCACGTGTCTAAACTGGAAAGAACAGCAAGATGAATTAGTGGGAGTCTGTCAGTGGTGTGAGGGGAAAGTGCATGGAGAAATACCTACACTTTTTTGTCAACCTTATTTATATTCGATACTTAAAATGGCATTCTATGTGGTCCTAACACTTCGCCTGTTCAGAAAGTTAAATTATCTTAACAAAATCAAAAAGCACTACAGAATCATCTGATATCAACTAAATCCCTACTATTAACAGTCTTGATGACTTATTCAACTATGGGAAATCCTCTTCGATCAAGGATCAGTCCCAAACTCACAGATTAAAGATACAGCTGACAAAAAAGCAGCAAAAAGAGAGACTCTGAAAAGCCAAACTGAGCTGCTTTATCCTCCACTCAAGCCCTGTAGTTTTATTACAGTTGGGTGGTTCCCTACCCATAATCAGAGCAGAGGTATGAAGAGGGATTAACAGTATCAAAAAAGGATCTATGATACAATAATAGCAAGTAAAAGAAACAAGTGCAAAATGTAGACACAAAACCAAATACAGCAGTTGTATGTGTTGGTGAAATGGCTGAGACTACACAGCCCCCATGGGTTTAATAGTTAAATCATGCTCAACATATCTATTTTTAAAAAAAACCAAACTGTATTTGTCTTTCTCTGTGTGATAAAATGAAATCAAGGTGCATCCATGTTGCTGCAAATTGACAAGATATCCTTCTTTCTCATGCTTGAATAATATTCCATTATACATATATACATCTTCTTCATTCATCCATTAATGAACAGTTAGGCTGTTTCCACACCTTAGCTATTGTGAATAAAGCTGCAATGAACACGGGAGTGCAAATATCTCAATATCCCGTTTTCATTTCCTTTGGATATATACCCAGAAATAGAAATGCTGAGTCATATAGTAGTCCTATTTTCAACTTTTTGAGGATCTCCATAGTGTTTTCCATAATGGCTGCACCAGTTTATATTCCTCTCAACAGTGCACCAGGGTTCCCTTTTCTCCATATCCTCACCAACATCTATTATCTCTTGCCTTTGATAATTGTCCTTCTAACACAGCTGTGAGATGATATCTCAGTGTGGCTCTGATTTGCATTTTCCTAATGATTAGTGGCCTTACCTTTTCATATGCCTGTTGGCCATTTATGTATCTTTTTGGAAAACGTCTATTCAGCTCCTCTGCCCATTTTTTAATCATTTGGTTTTGTTTTTCTTTTTTGCTGTTGAGTTGTATGCATTCTTTGTGTATTTCAGATATTAATCCCTTATCAAATTTGCAAATTTACATTAGCCCTTTATCAGATACAAGGAATATAAACCCTTTATTGGATTTGCAAAAATGTGTAAAACATTTTTAAAAAGTCAAACTCATAGAAACAGAGAGCAGAAAAATGGCTGAAGGAGCTAGAGGGTGGAGGAAATAAGAAGAAGTTGGTAAAAGGGTACAAACTTTCAGCCATAAGATGAATAAGGTCTTGAAGGACCAAATGTAAAACAAAATGACTATAGTTGGTAACACAGTATTTTATCAGTGTAATTTGCTAAAAGAGTAGAACTTAAATGCCCTCACAAACGAAAGACAGACAGAATGAGAAAAGAAAAGAAAAAAGAAAAGAAAGAAAAGAAAAGAAAAGAAAAGAACAGAAAAGAAAAGAAAAATGTAAGGTATTGGAGGTGTTAGATGTGTAGGAATCCTTTCACAATGTATACATTTATCAAATCACCAAGATGTACACGTTAAGTATCTTACAAATTTATCTGTCAATTATGCCTCAAGAAAGCTGAAAATATGTAAAACACACACACACACAACAAAACAAAACAAAAAAACCTGGATATATATAGCATATATGAAAAGGTCATATCCTAAACAGTAAAAACGCTTAAACTGGTGAAACAATGCAAATATATAGCTATCTAGAACTTCCCAAACTTAAAATTCACCTGATTCTTACACTTTAGAAACATCTCATTAACAATGTACCAAACTCTTATTTTTATAAATATAAACAGAACTGTCTTATCACAAGATAAAGACCTGATGTCTGGTAAGGCTCTAGGAGATGAGCTGTTAGGAAACTCTCCTCCCCCAGGAGCCCCTCCCCATCTCCCTCCTTCTCAAGAAGAAGCAGAAATGGGTCTGGGCACATTACTAACAGTGGAGTCTCCTTGTGATAAAGAGAAGCACATGGGCAAGGCCAGGCCTCCACAGGCTTTGAGCCCTCATCTCTTCAATCATGGGCTCACCACGCACTGGCAGGGAAAGGGTGAGAGGGAGAGAGGGAAGAAGAGCTTGAAATTGAGCTTTGGCATTAGCGTGAGAGGTGAGGAGCCACGTCAGACATTTGGGATAGGCCACGTCCTTCTACCAGAGAGCTCTAGTAGGCTGAGATTTGAAGCATTAATCCACCTACCAGTATCTCATTTCCCATGTACTATTATTTCTTATACATATAGCTCCTTCAGGCACCTAAATGAGTCGAGTGGAGTTTGGAAAGTATTGGATCTCTTGGTCAAAATACTATCTCCACATATCTCTTCATATTCACCCCTAAGACTGAGTTTTACTTTACAGTGATTTCCTACTAAAGACATTAAAACTCTTTTACCAATCTTACTATATAAATCGGAAGAAGAGTATTGAGACCTATACTGAGAATCAGAGTTACAAGAATAAGACAGAAATTATATTAAAGATGACAAAATTTGGGGTTCCTGAGTGGCTCAGTCAGTTGAGTTCCCAGCTCTTTGTTTTGGCTCAGGTTGTGATCTCATGGGTTGTAGGATAAAGACCCTGGGTAGGGCTCCCTGCTCAGCAGGGAATCTGCTGGAAGATTCGCTCCCTCTGCCCCCCCCCACATGTGCACATGTGCTCTCTCTCTCTCAAATAATCTTTTTTTTAAAAATGACAAAATTCTAAGAGAACGGTAAAATAATTTGCCTGAAATCACACAATTAAGTCCACTTTTGGCTAGTGATCCAACATTCATTCTCCACCCTCAAACCAAACAAACCCACACAATAGCACAACTGTACCTTTCGTGAGTAAATATCAATTATCCTAAGCAAATCATGCTTGTCGTATTTGTTTTGTTATATCTATTGAGTGATCTTGTTTTGACCTGTGATGTCTGAGGAAAGAACTACTGGAGCATTTCTGGGAAAGGTCGCCATACTTTTAAGAAGGAGAATCAAGAAGAGATGGTGTCTTTTTGCATCTAGACATTATTGAGGTTTATTAGTTATTGTGTATTATTGCTTCAATATTCGATTTTTACTTTATTCCTTATTATGTGTTATTATTGCTTCAATATTCAATTTTTATGTTATTCCTTATTATGTGTTATTATTGCTTCAATACCAGAAATTGCTTTAGCCAATTTGCAATTACAAAAAAAATCAGTGCTATGCTAAGTGCAACAGAACAGAGAAGCAAGGTTCCTTACACCTTGGTGACATTACTACGTCACTGACTCAACCAAAAATGAAGTCCACCACCTTTGGACTTTGTATATTATGAGAAAATAAATACATTTTTTAAGTTTAAATTAATTTTCATTTTCTGTTACTTAGAGCTGAAGGCATCCTGAGTCAGTATTCTATACCAAAATATATACTTAAGTATACTAATCTTTTACACGAACACCTCAAAATGAATGTGAAACAGAAGATCTGGAAAAAAACAGACAACAAATGACAATGCCTAGAAGCAATGTAGCTCTACAGGGAACATAACTGCAAAAGTAGAGATGACTCACTGCATTATATAATTGGGAAGCAATAATAATAAGTAGTGGTTAAGAGCACGGGCTCTGGGTTCAATCTCGGAAGCTTGCTAAAGATTTGTCTGTATAACCTTTGGGAAGCTATTTAACGCTCTAAGTTCCCAGTTATTGGACATTAGGATCATATATTCCTCAGGAATGTTCTGGGGATTAAAATAAATAATGCATGTAGAAGGCTTAGCAGTTTTTAACACATAATAAATGCTCAAAAATGTTATTTGCTGTTATTTCTATTCTTAATACTTAGGTCTTTGTATTTCACAGACTACTTTCCTAAGTATCATTTCATTTGATTGTCATAACAACATAGTGAGTTATATATTCCCACATTGCGGTGAGGAAACAGCCTCAGAGAGGTTGCATGTAGAGTCAAGACTTGAACCTGGTACTTCTATTGTCAAATAAAGAACCAGTAACTCTTAGGTATAAAATGAAACCACAACTACACATCTAGAAAGATAGAAATTTAAGGAGAGTGAAGGGAGATCTGATTTACAATGCAGAGAATTGCTAATGGTCCTAATAACATTATTAGCAAAGGAAGAAGCACTGTGTCAATGGTGCTGACAAAGTCAAAGAGTTAAAACTGAAATGTCTGTTTACAGTAACTGGAATGTAGGCTGTAACCCACCAACTAAAGTGATGGCTTAACAAGTTCAGTAAAAGCAAGGTACATTCTGAGTAATTTAAACTAAATCTACACTTTAAATATACTACCATGGAGTCGGAGAGTGAAAGCAACACATATTCTACTGTGTACACTCCTGAAATGTTTTCTTTAAGAAATCAAAATATACGCAACTAATGAATCATCGAACTTTACATCAAAAACCAGGGATGTACTGTATGGTGACTAACATAATATAATAAAAAAACATTAAAAAAAATCAAAACACAATTTCAGTAGCTGGCAACTCTTGTCACCCCTAAAATATATGCTTTCCATTAGATGGCAGTGTAAGCTCAGATTTAAATCTTCTGGAAAGGTTTAGCCCATACCACGGGGAGACCCAGGTACGTGAGTTGAGTGGTCAGATATAAAACTAACAGGAATGTTTCTAACATATCAGAATTTGTTTTCAAGTATGAGAACAATCTTCGGTAATGACCTGTGAATGAGCAAAACAAAAATCGTTTGGAGAAAAATTCTAACTACTCTACAGAGTAAGGCTGGGTTATAGTTGTGTTACTCTATTGAAGAGAACATGCTTTCTTGATTTAGCAGATGGGAAGATGAAAGGTGGGGAGGCTAATACAGTAAAAGTGGGCTTATATAGTTCTTTTGAGTGTTTGTAATATTATACTCAATTCTTTTAGCTTCCAATTTTTAGCAACATTGTTTCACCCTTTGTATTAAATATCATGAGCTTGCTTTTGGTTGTGTATGTTGTTTTCTTTCTTTCCTTCTTTTTTTTTGGGGGGGGGAGGATCTGACAGGTTCTGGACTTAGGCACTGTATCACAGCCCACAAACCTATTTTTATAAAATTTCTAAAAGGCAAATTTATCCAAAACCCTTCTCTTCTACACTCATAGTGAGAATCATTTTGCCACCTGTCCCTGGTTTCTAAATGTAGTGGGAAAACTGGTCACCTTTCCTTTCTACTGAAAAACCAAATTGATGAGAAGAAAAATCAGATGTGCATTGCCCATAAAATCCATGTAGAAATAAAATAAAACAGGTATTAGTGGTGCATCAAATGACTAGACGGGCATTCCTATGTAATTATTTCACAAATGTAGATCATATAAAAACAAGGGCAAAGCTCTATTTTTATGTGCTCATTCCCATATATGTATGATCTCCAAAAACAAAACTTAATATTCTCAAGTTAGACAAATATTTCTTTTAAGAAATATAACCTAGCAGGGTGCCTGGCTGTCAGTCTGCTAAGCGTCTGACTCTTGATCCTGGCTCAGGTCATGATCTCAGGGTTGTGACACTGGGCCCCCTTCAGGCTCCATGCTAAGCATGGAGCCTGCTTGAGATTCTCTCTCTCCCTCTTCTCCTGCCTCTCCCCACCACCCGTGCATGCATGCGTGTGCACACATGCTTTCTCTCTCTCTCCCTCACTCTCTAAAAGAAAAAAAAGGAATATAACCCAGTGACAGCTTTTACTTAACATGAACCTGTTTTACCTTCTCTTTCAATTTAAATGGTTTGTGTCTATTACAATTTAAGCTGCACAAAAAACATACGCATCTGTGACAATCAGTATAAATCAGAAATACAGACTTTTTATAACTAAATCCTAGTCTCAGTTCAAAGTGAAGTCTGTCTTTTTCCAAGCAATTAGTAACATTTTTATAAGCATCAAGGCACCATGTGTGCACAACATCAGTGAAAAATTTGGGAATATGAAGGACTTAAGCAGTCGAAGAAGGCTAATAAATGCCAGTTGTTAAAACTGTAACTGAAAGACAACAGTATGCATGCTGGGCACACCAATAAAATGTTTATTAAACTCTGACTCACACCAAAAAGCAACAAGAAAACTATATTCTAATACTCTTACTTGCTTTTTCTTATTCAGATGAACTGGCCACAACACTACAGGACCTCTCACTGTTCCTACATTGTACATTTTGACTGTCAGCTGAAGAGAATTTCATAAACATTCACAATGCAATTACCAGCAGCTGATTCATCTTCCAAAGTGACATCACAATTTTAATGATAATTCATCAGGACCACAGTATTTTATATAAGCAATCATAATTCTTCAAACCTTCTCAATTAATATATTTCAACAAACAAGTAATATTAAAACCCTACTATTCCTTCTCTAATGACAATATTTTTAAAAATTAAAATTAGATCCTCTCCCAGCCTTTTAAATAAAAGAAACCCCCAAATGACATTAATATACAGAAATAAAAAAACAGTAAGGAAATACTCTTAGGGTTTCTAACCTGAATGTACATCATTCCCTACAGAGAGCAAGGCTTTTATTTAAAAAATACGAGTCAGAAGGGCACCTGGCTGGCTCAGTCGGTAGAGCACGCGACTCCTGATCTCAGTGTTGTGAGTTCAAGCCCCGAGCTGGGTGTGGAGCCTCCTCAAAAATAAATAAATAAATAAATAAAATAAAATAAATTGAGTCAGGGAAATAAAACCCATATCAATATTTTAACATCTGCTTTTCCTTTCCTTTTCTCTTTTTCTAAAATAAGGTTTCTATATCTGAGGTCAGAAAATTCAGTAAAAAAAATGCTGTTTTCCTGACAGTATCTTTAAAAAATAAAAAGGAACCTGGAAAAGCATTTTTCTGGCCAAAAACATTCTCTTCTCTTGTTTTCTATAATTCTACCTACTTTCACCTTTCGTTTTCTTGCTTTCTAGTATCTCTAGTCTGTCTCTCTTTTACTGCAAAAATTTCACTGCAAAAATTTCAAGACTTTAAATGTGCAAAAGGACTATTGGATGTCTTCTCACAGTCTGGAGGGCCTTCCCAGTGTTTTCTGATTCTATAGGGACCTGCGCCTTTCTCTGTCCCTATTTTGCAACTCAGTTGTAGAAACAGAGGCTAATTTGTGGAGGGCTGTTGGTGAACAGAGATCCTTGGCCACAGAAATACCTGGCAGGTGAAGATGCAACTAATAACCATGAGTAGATGTGGACAGCCTACATCTTTCAGCATTTCTCACTGCCTATTATGTCTACCCTCTGGAATTTCCTCCGAACTGCTTTTAACATTTTACTGGTTTTCCTATTAACTAATGAATTAAATAAAAGCTCTTAACATGTGTTCATTTTATATTTCTATGAGAGCTATGATTTTACCTTTTCAAAAGACTACTCTTTATCCCATGGCTGAGCAAATTATTATTTGAAACTTAAGTAACATGAAAGAAATACTATTGTTAACTCTATAGCCCTTTAAGCACTTCTTAAATGAATGTACATAATACTATTTTAAGATTTTTTTTTTGAAGATTTTATTTATTTATTTGACAGGGAGAGAGACAGCCAGTGAGAGAGGGAACACAAGCAGAGGGAGTGGGAGAGGAAGAAGCAGGCTCCCAGTGGAGGAGCCTGACGTGGGGCTTGATCCCAGGACTCTGGGATCACACCCTGAGCCAAAGGCAGACACTTAATGACTGAGCCACCCAGGCGCCCCTATTTTAAGATTTTAAAACAATTTGTTACCCTGAAACCTTAACAGTTATTAGAGATTCTCTTCCTAAGTGACTGAGCAGAGCATGAACAGTATATTACGCGAGAAGAGCAAAGCATCACTGTAATAATGACTAACATTTATCAAGCACCTGCTATGAGCGACACTCCTCTAAAGCATTCACTCACTGAATCCTCACAAATACCCTTGACACAGGTACCGCATGTGGCACCTGAGGAAACCGAAGCAAAGCGTAGTTAAGTAACTTGCTCCAAGTCCTACTACTAGTAAGCTGAAGAGCTATGGCTCAAACTGAGTTTGGCTCTAGACTAAATTAGACTACCTCTTAGAGAAGAAAAAAAGAAAACTTCTGAGAGCCAAGCTTTTAGTGCTATTATTCCTGGCTGCTGTTACCAATGTTCCCTAAGAATAATCCTGACACATATTAAGAAAAAGTGCTATTAGACAGAGTTCAAGCCTATACCTTTTCTGGGTAGCAGCAAAAATAGAAATAATAAAGACAATTAAAAGGTAGAAGGACCTGAGAAGGTAAAGAAGTCAAATAGGGGGTGGCTTATACGCCAAACTGAAAATTAAGAAAATCCATTTTATGATAGTGAACATTCAATTTAATCCTAACTTTGATAGCTTTGTCTAAAGCTCAAACAAAATTCATACAATATTCCTATACTCCCTGTGCCCATATATAAAACTGTATTTTCCCTACAAAAGAACAATCAAAAAGGACCTCCTCCTCTACACTGATTTTGTGGTAGGCCTTAGAAAGAAGCTGGCTTTCAAGAGTATTGAAGCAGGCTGTTAAAAGGTTTCATATCAACTGCAAAGCCTATTCATGCTTGAAACTGTGCTCAACTAAATAGCTAGCAAATACTATTCTTTTCTGCACTTTCTTGATTCTCAAACTCCTAATTTATAGAGGACTGAAATCCTCAAAACAGCTCCAGAATGACCCATACTGCCAAAGAGCTTCAAAGATGTGACCTAGGACAGTCCAAGCTCACTAAAAGCTGCTAAGCCCCAGAATTTTTTCAACACATGGTGAATTCCCAAGACAAACACTTGCTCCCTTCCTCTTAGTCAGAGGTAAAACCCCACTAGGTGAAAAAGAAGCTTGCTATTTGAATTACCAATGGTCTTCAAGTGTAGGCTTAAAGGTTAAATATATAAAGATTAGTAGAGAATTTTCCCCATTCCTAGAAAAACTTAAAATAAAACTACAGTTAAAGTGTTAACAGAACTAATTTGTCACCTTCAGTAAGTGTTTATAGAGCAACACTAAGTATATAACTCAATAAGCAGAATCACCAAGGCTAGAAAATAAATTAGACACGATTAAGATGTTAGATGAATTGATTAAGTAAGATGTAAGGATAAAGGTACTAATTATAAAAGTTGCTAAAACACTATCCCAGCAATTAAGAATAGAAAATTACAGATTTGTTTACATCCTGAAAACTCTCATTTACGTGCCACAATTCTGAGAGAGTAAGTCTAGATTAAGTAAAATTATAGGCAGGAGCTGTAAACAAAATAAAAGACTACAGTGGGCCTAATCATCCTAAAATATTTCCCAAAAACATCATGCACATGGAAAATTCTATTTTGATTTCAAGTACCATCTAAACTCACCAGCCCGGGATAATGAATTAATTCTCATACCATTAAAAGTATTAGTTATTACAAACTTCAAGATACTTCTCTTCTTCACAAAATGTAAACTCAAAAAACTAAAGAGTTAAGTGGTTTTCGCCAAAATTTTTAACTAATTGGAACATTCACAAGGCAGCAAAGCTGACCAGGTTTCAGAAATAACACTTGTATCCCAACAATAGAAATGTCTTCAACTGTGCTTCCCTGGATGTTTCTGGAGTTTCACTTTCTTGACTCGTAAGTATATAAAAGTTAACAGCAATAAAGAAAACTGAAGGCAAGATGGTACTCACTTTTCAATCTCAATGCCAAGTGGATTAGCAGGACGCAGAGACAAGGGGGGAATTCCTTTATTCCTGTCAGTACGCATATCATAATAATTCATTTCATCAACCCACACAGCAGACTGATCCAAAAGACCTATCAAATGAGGAGCACATCCTTAATGAGATACAGACCAAGCCTTTCCCAGTTGTTTCACTTTTTAAAGACCTAATATAATGCACGCTAAGGTAATTTTTAAGAAATTTGGGAGCACAAAAGCTCTGGTTTTTCGTCGTTTTTTTTTAACAACTGGTGGCTTGATGAAAAACACTAAGAATCTATAAAAAGGTAAATATAACACCTCCTGACTGGCTTATGGTTTCACTATACATTAGTCAATAGAGAAGGCACACTAAGCCTCTAAGAAAAATTTCTGCTAAAACAAATGTATTTTACAAACAATAAATAGTAAAATTAATTTGGTTAATTCAAAAAATATCCAACATTTCCTTATATAAAGAAAACAGTCAAATACTTTCCAAGAAATGCATGGCTTGTATATGGAAATGATTAGGACGTTCAGGAAAAAAGGGTAAACCCTGTGAACAAAACATAATCTCTGAAAATGGTAACCCTCTTTTATGTGACTGAGTTCTGTGTCACTCACTTTAGCATAGGACTCAAAGGCTTACTACCTCTAAACTTGGGTTGAAACAGAAAATGGGCAAAGGGCCAATGAGCAGAGGAGCAGCTGGGGGCTGTGAAGACTTCATGAAGGAAGGTATTTGATCCCAGGCAACTTCCAGCTATATGACCTTTTGTGAACCCACAAATTCTATCAGCACCCACAGTTCTGCCAGCATGCAACAAGAGGTTTTGTTAGAGGTTATACTCAAGTCTAGATACTCCTACATTAGGCTCGATAAGCCTTTATTGAGTTTACACTGTGCGAGGTCCTGGGCAGGATGCTTGAGAATAAAATTAAACTGTTCAAATAAGTTGTCTCTATCTACTGTATAAATATGACATAAGGCATTGCTGGATTCTGCCAAAATGTTTTAAGTTCCTCCAGAAAACTGGTAACAAGTTCCTGCTTTAATTTTCATTTTTGAAGGTGTTAAATAAAAATGAGTAAACAAAAACAGGGATATTATATATGTACATACATATGCATAGACATATATGTGTGTGTGTGTCTGCACATATATATATATAAAACTATATATAAAATATATAAATATATTTTAAAAAATATATAAATATATAAAATATATAAATATATTTTAATATATATATAAATATATAAAATATATGTGTGTGTCTGCATACACACACACATAAAAATTCCATTTTGTATTCTCCTTAAATCCTTACCTAAATTTTTATTTATGGAAAAAAAATCTAGGAATTTAAGGAAGATAGTGATGTAGAAAGGCTCTACACTCAAAGAAAACAAAAACAATTTGCAAAATTATTCACTTTTCATTATAAAAGAGAAGTATGACCTGGGCTTAATTATGCCTGTGATATTACTATATTATACAAATATTTATCAAGTACTAACCATGTATGAGACATTACAGGACCAAAAAGAGGAATGTGACATTAACTTTGTGTAAGGGTCTATACTAAGCACTTTACATGCATGCTCTAACTCATTTAATCCTACAAGGTAGGTAGGTAATATTGCTGTTCCACTTTTACCCACAAAAAAACTAGCACTGAAGTTTCACAATTTGTAGTGCGAGAGCCCAGATTAGTATTCAGAGTCTGGCTCCTCGGGCCAAGTTCTTAACTCCCCCTAACATGAGGAAGCAAGTGTTAAGTGCACAGAAAGTAACACTTAAAGTGCTACAGTATACAAAAAAAAGTGCTTATTTCTTGCTTGGAGGGCTAAAAGCACATTTTGGCCAGGCAACATTTTGTCCTGGCCTCAAAGGATGGAGAAAATGAAGGAAACAAGAACATTATTTAGATATTATTATTGCTAATTTGGCCAAATGAGGAGGATATTTTACCTCGAATCTCACCTGCATAATAGAAAGAAATGCAATTACTGCGTTCAAGAGCAAGGAACTAAAATTGGCAAAGCACAATGTTAAAGAAATAAATTTTATAAAGAATTTAGGATGATAGTTCTCTCATGATCATCCTCCTTCGGTTTCACTGTTACCTCAGCAAACTGCCAAAAGTAATGTAAATTTTAACCAATATCTCATTCCTGTCAAAATAAACATAATCTAAGTTAATGAGATGTGAGAGTAGGTAAGTTTTATACAAATCTACCAGTTTTAGATTTTGAAAGACAAAACCCATTTTCATTTTCCTCTTTAAAAATAAGAAGAAAGATGATACCTATTTTTTCAGGTTTGAGGAGCTTGAAAGACACTGTTGAGGTTCCTTTGCCACCTGACTTGGTTGTGACAATAATGTCTCCTTTATCATTTTTAGCTTGTCCCACTCGACATACTATTTTACTTGCCGACATCCATTCTGCTGTCAGAAGGCAATTATGTCCACAAATTGTCAAACCTGAAAATAAAAGAACAAAGATAAGATCTTAGACATGTCTATAACATAAAAAGACAATTCTTCCGTCAGTACTACCAGGCTTTTTCCATGAAGTGAAAAATAAATCTAGAAATAACATTTCCTGTTCAATAGTTATTTTTATTATTGAATATACCCACTGTTAAACTTGCAAATATACTGTCTCTTCTGATTTTTGTCTAATCCTTTTTCTCTAATATTTAAGACTTCTTTAAATTTTAAGTTTCTTCAAACATCAATGGAATTAAAAAATAATGACCATAATGATTATGTGTAGGCATTCCAAATTACTCAGACTATGAGAATCTTAAATTGCTTTCATAGGTTTTAGAAAGGAAATTATTGTTATTATTAGAAATCTAAGTTATTGATATAAAATTCTAATGTATACTAAGTGTATCTATCATTCCCTAAAAACATATTTATGATCCATCTTCCTAAAAATAATCTGCACTTACTTTTCCTAGTGTTTAAATTATTTATGGTATATATAGTATATACTTTATTTCAAGTATAGCCTGGAGTCTGGTAAATCTAGCTAATGTTCTTGGGCCTTACTGGATTACTATTTCATTTTTTATATCTGTATCCTATAATGCAAGTTCATGCTGCCTTAGTGTTTCCCTAATGATACCGTCACTAGACTACATTCTGCTCTTATAGTAAGCCAGCGCTCATAAAACGTCAACTCATGCCTGGAATCTCAGGCCCTGATATCAAGTAAATTATTATAATTTAGGCAGTAACCAAACAGGGAGGCACTGAAAGATTATAGTGAGGAAGATGTGACCCCAGACAGAACACCAATATATCACCATGTGGACAAACTGCCAGTTCCTCTACTAACTTATTTTCTTTGTATTTTCCATTTGCATAAAACAGAACAACCTCATAAATATTTTTGGAAAAAATAAACCAAAATGTGTGTGGCAAAGACTCAGACACTTCACACTTTCTTTTCTCATTATTTAACTTTTTATATTGCTCAGCAGTAAAGTTTGGCAATTACAATTTTTTTTTTTTCAGATACCAGAAACACCTCAACTAATGCCAAATTTGGTTGAAAAAATGTAGGAAGGGATTCAAGTCATTTTTGTTACAACTTAAAGCACTATTTAGTAAGAATGTTACATTAACCATAAAGTAATAAAAACAACCACCTTTTAGAGATGCATTTATTGAAAATAATGAATTTTAGAGATTTCCCTAAAACAGCCATTATTTATACGTGTATGGAATTCTGCCTTTTTTTTTTTTAAGATTTTATTTATTTATTTGAGAGAGAGAGAGCATGAGCAGGTGAGTGGTGGAGGGATGGGCAGAAGGAGACGAAGAAGCAGACTCTCCACTGAACAGGGAGCCCAATGTGGGGCTCGATCCCAGGGCACAGGGACCATGACCTGAACCAACAGCAGCTTAACTGAATGAGCCACCTAGGTGCCCCTGGAATTCTGTCTTTCTAATAGCAATTTAAAGGATTCCTCAGGACTAGGTTTTCTGTTGATTTTTTTAAATGTATAATGACATTTCCACATTTTTAAATGCATTCATAATTCAAAATTATTTTTTCAAAATGAGAATGTCTTTGATATCTTTCCTGGAAATCAATTTTGTTTTGAAAAATGTAAACAATTTAAGAGATTGACAGCACCCCTGGAACTCCTCTCCATCTTCAAGAGAAGCACTGTGAAATACTTCAATGAATATTTGCTCAAATAATGTTTATGCATACATAAATCAGTCTATGTATTTTTTAAATGATGGAAAAAGTTTTAATTAATAAACTAAACAGTTTTAGTGTTATATGGTAGGTATTTTGATATCACTCTAGGTTAATACACTAACTTAATATTTTAAAATTTTATAATTTCAAAAAGATTCTTGTGACTTCAAATATTAACTCATTTCAGAAAAGAAAACAACTCAATATAAATGTCAGGACTTAATATAAAGTCATTCCTAATATAGGTTCCCTGCTGGAGAACAACCTTATGATTAAAACTGAGGAATGGGAACAGATTTCCAATATATAGACAGGAAGCCTTAAAAACATGTTCAGATGAGCAAACATAAATGATATCTATGACACTACAAGCTGGGAAAAAACTACCCAGAACAATAGTTTATTCATCTAGTTGTAGGTGCTATCAGGGTTTCTCTGATTTAGTATCTGCTCTGCATTTTAACTAAAAAAAAAAATTAATAACCACCATTTAAATTTAAACATAGATTCAGATTGTTTTAAATGTCATAAAAATTAAATAAGATCATAAGACTGATTTCTCAATTTCTAAAACACATTTTGGTAAGTTACTGCAAACCAAGAAATCTGCTTCATAAAATATGACATTTTTTTAAGTAACTTGTAGAATTTCAAATAAACTGTTTTTATAATGTTTCACTTGGCTAGTGTAGATATCATCTGAGCTAAAAACACTCAAATTATTTAGCAGATTGAGTTTGCTTTTTTAAAAAATGGTTTCTTGGCAAGACATAGGCAGGTTAAAAGCTGAACTAGCAAGGTTTATAGAAGTACACACACTTAGTCAAATAAGAATAGCATTGCCTGAAGCTAAAACAAGATTAAAATTTACACAGACTAGTAACTGTCATGATAGGAGCTCCAGTTAAAATGTAGGACATAATCTCCATCTGTATGGTTTATTTCCATGCATTTTAGGGACTTTTCCACTTTGGATAAAGAAAAATCTAGAATGAGCTATGTCAAAAAACCAAGACATAGGATTAGATAAGACTATCTTCATAAGAATAATAAATTTTTGTTTACTAAAAAATCAAAAACTATGGCTAGAGAAAACAATATAAAATAAGACATATTTAAATAACACTAGTGAAAAGAATTAGCTGGGAGGTGCAAAACGCATTTATTAAACATAGTGCCGAGCTCCAAGTCACTTTCTCTTTTCCAAGGGTTTTCCAGATGGCCAAAAAACAATCTGTCAACCTGCACCAATAATGCAAGAAAAATAAGTTCCAACTCATAATCTCCAATACTTTACCAATGGGTCCCTCACACATTTTTTTAAAAGATTTTATTTATTTATTTGAGAGAGAGAGAGAGAGAGTGCGAGAGACAGAGCACAAGTGGGGGTGGAGCAGAGAGAGAGTCGGATTCCCCGCTGAGCAGGGAACCTGACACAGGGCTTGATCTGATCCCAGGACTCTGGAATCATGACCTGAGCTGAAGGCAGATGCTTAATCAACTGAGCCATCCAGGCACCCCTAGGGTCCCTCATAAATTAAGAAGAGTCAAGAGACTGTCTGAATCTAGATAAGTTTATATGGTAATCGGCATATAGTTCAGTTGCATATAGTAAAGTCTCTCCCTTTCTCATTCTGAATAGATCTCTATTCTAAATGCATCTCAGAGTTCACAAGAAAATAATCCTAACTGACCAGTCAATTATAAATATATATATATATAATTCCATCACATATATATATATAAAATTCCATCATATATATATATATGTGTGTGTGTATATATATATATATATATATATATATATATAATGGAATATTACTCAGCCATTAAAAAAGAATGAAATCTTGCCATTTGCAATGACATGAATGGAGCTAGAGAGTATTAGGCTAAGTGAAATAAGTCAGAGAAAGACAAATACCATATGATTTCACTCATAGGTGGAATTTTTTTAATATTTTACTTATTTATTTGACAGAGAGAGAGGCAGCGAGAGAGAGAACACAAGAGGGGGAGTGGGAGAGGGAGAAGCAGGCTTCCTGCTGAGCGGGGAGCCCGATGTGGGGCTTGATTCCAGAACACTGAGATCATGACCTGAGCTGAAGGCAGCCACGTAACAACTGAGCCACCCAGGCGTCCCCACTCATAGGTAGAATTTAAGAAACAAAATAAACAAGCATAGGGAAAAAAAGAGAGAGAGGCAAACCAAGAAACAGACTCTTAACTACAGAGAACAAACTGATGGTCACCAGAGGGGAGGTAAGTGTGGGGATGGATTAAACAGGTTATGTGGATTAAGAAGTGCACTTGTGATGAGTACTCGGTATTGTATGGAAAGTGTTGAATCACTAAATTGTTCACCTGAAATGAATATTATACTGTATGTTAGCTAAGTGGAATTAAAAAAAAAAAAACTTAAAAAAAAGAAAAGACAAGCCAGGGATGAGAACCACTGACAAACATGAATGCTTAAATAATCAGCAGTAAAAGGTCTCCATGTTATAGGGAGGGAGTCAGGGGACAGACACTATACAAATTAACAAATTTATACAGTGCCAACTGGATATACAGCATGCATGTCCTTGAACTTAAAAGATTAAAAAAACATAAACAGATCCTAAAAACTATAATTTAGCTTACCATAAATATATAAATAATAGGGGAGCCTAAATAAAAAGATAGATTAACATGGGTGGGAATTAGTTTGAAGAGCTTTTTTGTTTTGGTTTTAAGTCTCAAGTTTTGGCAGACAGAGACTATTAGTATTTCAGATTCATGGTGGGGCTCTCAACCATGATGAAGCATCAATGTGGCAAAGGAAAGGAAATAAATAAGATTCATAGGTCTTGGTAAAGATATGCACCTGGTGAGAGTGGATAGTTTCTTCTAGGTGAAGTGAGGATAAGAGCCAAGTGGTACTGATATCACCAGGAGATAAGAGTTTAGATTTGATTTGAAGGGCAATAAGGAACAGAAAGGGTAAAATTTACAGAGCACTACAGAACAAATACAGACAGTTGTATAATGGAGGGAAAACTAAAGAGCACAAAATAACTAGGGAGGCTGTTTGGGCAATCAAAGCAGGAGAGAGCAAGGCTGAGGAAATGGAGGCAAACTCAGCTGTGGGAAACTTTCTGAAGGACTTAGTGAAAAGCAATTTAGATAAGATTTGATAAAATAATGATTTTAACCAGAAAACCAAATAATTCTTTCATCTTTATTCAGATCATTCTGTACAGATCACAATGTTGTTTTTCTATCAGCCGTCTCAACTGCCCACGATAAAAATGCATTCACCATGGAAACACAGTTCTTGCTCTTACCTATGAGGTCAATTGGGCCAGTCCCCAGGTTTTCTCCTCTAATTGTGACCTTTGTCCACGGTATTCCTTCATTTGGAGAGATGCCTGTCACAAGAGGGGGTTGTCGTGATCGGGACATCGTGCTTTGCTGAGCAAACCAGAGATCTAGTTACAGAAGTAATCTGTTAAAAAAGAAAGAAAAGTATTACTGATAACTGAAAGAAGCATTGACTAAAAATACAAAAATGCTAGACATTCAATACCAAAACATAAAAAGTATTCATTTTATTTTATTTATTTATTTTTTAATGATTTTTTATTATATCATGTTAGTCACCTTACAGTACATCCCCGGATTCCGATGTAAAGTTCGATGCTCCATTAGTTGCGTATAACACCCAGTGCACCATGCAATACGTGCCCTCCTTACCACCCATCACCAGTCTATCCCATTCCCCCACGCCCCTCCCCTCTGAAGTCCTCAGTTTGTTAAACATAAAGTTCTGAATTTTTTTTAAAGATTTTATTTATTTATTTGACAGAGATAGAGACAGCCAGAGAGAGAGGGAACACAAGCAGGGGGAGTGGGAGAGGAAGAAGCAGGCTCATAGCGGAGGAGCCTGATGTGGGGCTCGATCCCATAACGCCGGGATCACGCCCTGAGCCGAAGGCAGACGCTTAACCGCTGTGCCACCCAGGTGCCCCTAAAGTTCTGAATTTTTTAACTGTCATTTAACCTATCTGCCAACATCTACTAACATTAAATTTACCAAGGACATTGTAGCTGGTACTGTGATGGAAACGTCAGAAAAATAACAGACAACTAAGCCCTTGGTTCTGGAACTTTCAACATAATGATAGATAGAACCTAATGTCACCATTTAGCTCCATACCTACACCTGCAGAATCCCAAAAATATGCTAGAAACTGTTCTACTCTCCAAGTTGTTAAAGAAAGATGTTCTGATTAATCATGTTCACAAAAATTAAAATACATTTATATTCCCATAGGTTGACTGAACTTCACTTTATTTTTGTATTATACTTAGTACAGCAACTTTTTTAATGTGGTCAAATCAATATATTGACGTTTTTACAAAACCTAGAACATAGACATAGGGCAAAAGCATGAATTTGCCAACTTTTCTGAGTATAGCAGGGTTGGTAAAAGTAGAGTTTCTGAGGTCAAATACACCTGTATCAAGGCCTGGTGCTCCAGCTTACTAATTCTGTTCTAAACCCTCTGTTTTTGTATAGGTAAAATGGACCTTGTAGTAGAACTTTTCAAAGGTTACGGTTAAGGTTACATAGGATAATCCTAAGCAAAGCACAGTACCTAGCATATAGTGGGCCACAAATAAATACTAAAACCTCACTAATAAACCTCCACAGAACTCCTCAATTGCTCAAGGTTTCAGATGCCCCAGAAGATGACAGCAAGGTGCAGAGCAAGACAGCAAGAACTTGCTGGTTATCTATATCTTCATATACTAAGAAGTGAGACACCCTGGCCTCTGACTTCACCTTGCAGTCAACAGGAGATTAGAAGTTCAGTCTCTGAAGAAGCCAAACAGAAGAGGACCAGGAATCTGGAATGCCAGGCATAGTAGTGTCAAGCAGCAGAGCAAACTGTGGGACTACTTGGGCTTCTTCCTCCCCTGCTCTTACACCTCTGTCAGAAAGGTCTGTGAACCCACCCCGCCCAAGCCCACTTTGTCTGGATAAGTAGAATATTATTCTCTAAAGAAATTAAAGGGGAAAAAAGAACCAAAGATCTTGACATATAAGGGTCCTCCCAAAAAAAAGGTCTACTTGCAGTCAGATCACCCAATGGAAAAGGTACTTACAAACAAACTGCCCATAAGCAAACTAAACAAATCAGCTATTACCAGACTAAAATATATGAGGACAGACAAAGACTGTAAGATAGTCAAGGAAAATATGTGAGAGAGAGATGGAAGTCAGATAAACAAAAAAATCCAGAGGAAACAGAAATAAGGCAGGTGTAATAGGCTAAATTGTGTCCCCTAAAAAATACCATGTTGCAGTTCTAAGCCTAGGTACCTCAGAATGTATTTAGAGATCAGGCCCTTAAAGAAGTAATTAAAGTAAAATGAGCTCATACAAGTGGAACTGAATCCAATAGGACTGGTGTCTTTATAAGGAGAGGAGATTAGGACACAGACACACACAAGGAAGACCATGTGAGGACACAGGGAAGGGTCAGCTATGTACAAGCCAAGGAGAGAGGCCTCAGAAGGACTAACCCTACTAACCCCATGATCTTAAAACTCCAGCCTCCAGAATCATGAGAAAATAAATTTCTGTTGTTTCAACTACTCAATCTATCAGACTTTGTTATGGCAGTCCTAGCTAACTAACACAGAAGAAAAACAACAACAACAACAACAACAACAAAACACCCTTCAAAAGTACTGTAAGCTTTGATCCCAAATTAATATCTGCAGAGGGAGAAGATTTTTTATCTCAAAGAATAGGATGTCATGAAAAGGAATCAATCCAAGAATAAGAGCTCTTGAAACTTTCAAAAGAGGCAAAAGAAACAAGATTTACATTGTCCTATTAATGCAAGAACTGACATTGGTTAAACCAAAGGTAGTAATAAAGCAGCAAATAAATTATGTTTGAGAAGTGGAGGAGGGGGATAAAGAGGAAAGGGAGTTACACATTTTATCTAAAATTGACTACCAAGATAATGGCAGATTAGACATAGAATCTGGAAATGTGGAAGTGGATGCCATAAGACAGAGTTAAAGGAGTTTGGGGTATGTAGTGTAATAAAGAACATTACTGACCTTTGTCCCTGGTTTCTGCGAGATTTAAAATACAAGAAGTATTTTTGTTATTCATGAGCCTTCAATATCATATATATACACAATATTTATGAAAACTCAGTATCAAGGCTGGCCAAACCAGAAAAAGCAACCATGTTGGGGGTTTTGAGCCATGAAGTGACATAAGCTTGGTCTCTTCTGGAAAAGGGGAATAGGGCGAGAGACTTGAGTTCACTCTCATGGCCAATGAGGCCATGCTTACGTTACTTATTTAATACAACTAATAGCAAAATGACAAAAAAAACAAAGGACCAGAAAGATAGTACCATTCATCCAATAAACCAAATGAGACAACTCAAGTTATCATGAACTTCTCTCCTTCCTTATCCCACCTCCTGAATCAAACAATCAAAATCTTTCCGTCAGAATGCAAAGTCAACTAATCGTCTCAGTTCCACTGTTGCTTTCCCAGTTAAGACCTTCATCTTCTCTCCCTGGATATTGAAACAGACTTCTAACCGGTACTCTGCCCCTATACTCTCTCCACTGCAATCCATTCTCAGCAAACACCAGTTAATTCTCTTAAAATATAGATATAATCAACATCATCTCAGATTAAAAAAAAAATCCCATGACACCCCCACTACTCAGAAGTCTCCAGTGCCCACAAAACCCTTACCATTTTATTAAAACCTGTAACAACTAGATTGAGCATTCTGTGCTTCCTACTTTGCCCTCAATCATTTCCCTCATTCACCCGATACTAACCATATAAGCCCATTCACCTTTTATGAACCATCAAGTACTTCTATGCCTTCATGATTTCATTTACCTTGTTTTGACTAAATAGCAAGTCCTTCAAAGTTTGTAAAATCCTTACCAAGACTTCAAGATCAATCTTAAATGTTACCTTCTCCAAAAGAGTCTCCCTGATCCCTCTTTCTATAATGCTTCTGATATTCTAATATTCACTGTGATAAATCTTAGGTATCATGTTTATGTCTCCTCTTTGAAAACACAAGATGTTTAATCAACTCCATACCCCTGTCAGTACAGTACCTGACACAAAATAAACATGCCACATGACTGCTGAAAGAAGTCACATAAATGTTTTCTGAATGCTTCATGATATCAATGGAACACCGGAATTAGAATAGGATAAAGAGAAGAAATACAAGGAGAACAGAGACAGGGAGCTATTAGGTATATATAAGCAAAAATTTTTAGAAAGTTTAAAAGACATTTGTATACAACAGCAACAAAAAGAACAAAATACTCAGGAACAAATTTTACAAAAAAAAGTGCAAAACTATCACTTTGAAAGCCACAAGACACTGATGGGGCGCCTGGGTGGCACAGCGGTTAAGCGTCTGCCTTCGGCTCAGGGCGTGATCCCGGCGTTATGGGATCGAGCCCCACGTCAGGCTCTTCTGCTATGAGCCTGCTTCTTCCTCTCCCACTCCCCCTGCTTGTGTTCCCTCTCTCACTGGCTGTCTATCTCTGTCGAATAAATAAATAAAATCTTTAAAAAAAAAAAAAAAGAAAGCCACAAGACACTGTTGAAAAAAATTAAAAACCTAAATAAATAGAAAGACATGGATAGGAAGACAATATTCTTAAGATGATAATACTCCTCAAGTTCATCTATAAATAAAATTCAATCCCTACCAAATTCTTGGCTGGCTTTTTTGCAGAAACTGACAAACTGATCATAAAACTCTATGGAAATGGGAAGGACCCAGAATAGCCAGAGCAACTTTTAAAAAGAGGAACAAGGTTGGAAAAGTCACATTTCCTGATTTCAAAACTTACTACAAGGCTATAATAATCAAGACAGTATGCTACTGGCCAAAGGAAAGGTATATAGATCAATGGAATAGACTTGCGAATCCAGAAATAAACCCTCACATACACAATCAATTGATTTTTGAACAATAGAAAAAAAAAATATGCTTTTTAACAAATAGTGCTGGGACAACCTGACATCCATAGGCAAAAAACTGCAGCTGGATCCCTTTCTTATAAAACACTCAAAAATTTACTCCACATATACTACAGACCTAAATGTACAAGACAAAATTATAAAACTCTCTGAGAAAAACACAGGAGTAAGCCTTTGTGATCTTGGGTTAGGCAAACCCTTCTTAGATACAACACCACAAGCAACAAAAGGAGAAAAAGAGATGAACTGGACTTGGTCAAAATTAAAAACTTTTGTGCTTCAAAGGACACCATTTAAAAAAGTGAAAAAGACAACCCATAGGAGACAGTATTTACAGATAGTGTATCTGATCAGAGACTTCTACCTAGAATATACAAAGAGCAATTACAACTCACAGTAAAAGTGAGTAATACAATTAAAAAATGGGAAAGGATCTGAACAGATACTTCTGCAAAAAAGATACAAAAACATCCAATAAAGACATGAAAAGAAGCTCAATGTCATCAGCCAAGGAAATGCAAATCCAACCCACAACGAAATATCACCTTATGCCCACCAGAAGGCTATAATCAAAGAGGCAAAAAATAATGTGTTGGCAATGATGTGGAGAAATTAGAACCACTGTGCACTGCTGCTGGGAATATAAAAGATACAGCCACTCTGGAAAAGTCTGGCAGTTCCTTAGGAGGTTAAACACAGAGCTAATATACAATTCATTGGTTTTACTCCTAAGTAGCTACCCAAGAGAAATGAAAATATTATGTCCACATAAAAACAGGTCCATGAATGTTCACAGTAGCATTAATAAAACCCAAAAAATGGAATCAACTCAATAGTTTATAAACTGATGACTGAGAAAGTAAAATGTGGTATATCCATACAGTGGAGTATCATTTGGCATGAAAGAAAAAAGAAATGAAGTACTGTCATGTGCTTCAAAATGGATCACCCTTGAAAACATTATATACTAAATTAAAGAAGCCAGTCCAAAGAACCACACACTGAATAACCCCATTTACATATAAATGTCTGAAATAGGCAAATCTACAGAGACAACGAAGTAGCTGTGAAGGGTTGGAGAGGGAAGACTGGGAGGAACTGGAGTGACGTGCCAGGAAGTTTGGTCTTTTTTAGTAGTGATGAAAATTCTAAAGCTTATCATGGTAATCGTTATACGACTATGTGGCTACGCTGAAAACCATGGAATTTTTCATTTAAATGGGTAAACTATATAGAATATGAATAAATCTATTTTAAAAAGACAATTGAAAAAAATTCTTTGGATAGTAAGTTTAGAAAGGAATACAATGGTAACTATTTTTGTTAGGATATTTCCCAGAATTTCAAAATCTCTCACTCAATGCACACAGATACTGGATACTCAGCTTTCATCTGAGAGAACACCCATCTATTTAGCACAGAGCAGCTAAACACAATCATAAAAGCCACAGTCTTATGCTTTGAGGAATAGGAGGATGAAATTTTAAGCTAACAGTAACTAGAAAGAAAGGAACAGGGGTGCCTGGGTGGCGCAGTGGGTTAAGCATCCAGGTTTTGGCTCAGGTCATCATCTCAGGGTTGTGAGATAGAGCCCTGCATCAGTCAGGCTCCGAGCTGGGCACGGAGCCTGCTTGAGATTCTCTCTCCTTCTTCCTCTGCCCCTCCTCCTGCTTGTGCACACGCACTCTCTCCCTTTCTAAAATAAATACATCTAAAAAAAAAAAAAGAAAGAAAGAAAGAAAGAAAGAAAGAAAGAAAGAAAGAAAGAAAGAAAGAAAGAAAGGGAAGAACAAAGTCCTGGAGTAGAAGGCGCCACAGATGCAGAAAAAATGTTACTGAAATCTCTGGCTGACCCTTGAACTGCACATTCATAGGATGCACAGGGGAGACTCCAAGTAACACAGGAGAAAGCAACATCTTAAAGAATGAAAGTAAGCAGTGATTTCAGTTGCTGCCCACCACAGGGGAGACAAGAATTCGAAATGTGAATCCAGTCAAATTAACAATGCCTGTTAAAAAACAAACAAACAAAGCCAACACTATTCAGAAGAACAGAACAGATTCCAAAGTCTCTAAAATATAATATCCACATACCTAGGACCCAATAAAAATAATTGGGCCCATTAAAAAATGTGAAAAATATGTAGCCCCTAGTCAAGTAACAAAGTAGACAACAGAAACAAGATGAGCCAAATCCAAATTAGTAAACAAGTATCTGAAAGAGTACAAAATAAGCTATTAAAGAAATAAATAACAATAATGAATGGACATATGGCTACTCAAAATGCAGAACTGAAATTATAAAAACGGAAATATAAAATGGAAATTCTAGAATGGGAAGGTACAGTATCTGAAATGAAAAATACACTGATTGAGTTAAACAGAAAATAGTTGAAGAAACAGTGAACATGAACATAGATCAAGAAACTATGTAATATAAAGAACAGGAAAAAGAAAAAGAACTGAGGTTCATTGACCTATGGAAAATATCAAACACTCTGGTATGAGTGGAGTCTCAGAAGGAGAGAATAGAGAGAATGGAGCAGAAAATAATATTTGAAGAAAAAAAGGGTAAAATTTCCCCAAATTTATTGAAAAACTATTATTTTCTAGATACCCAAGAAGCCCAGCAATCACCAGGCAAGATAAATACAAAGAAAATCACACCTAGTCACACTAAAGTCAAACTGCTAAAAATCAAAGATAAAGAGAAAATCTTAAAAGCAGACAGAGGAAAAAGAGTGACACATTATATACATGACAGTATGATAACTTCTAATCAGAAAAATTAAAGGCCAAAAGACAAATGGAACATCCTAAAGTGCTGAAAGGAATTTTTTAAAAAGTCAGAAATGAAGATTTTTAAAAAGGAATTTTATGCTGTTGGGAAAACTGAAAAGCCACATTCAAAAGAGTGAAACTGGATCCCTATCTTACACTATACCTAAAAATCAACTTAAAGCAGATTAAAGATTTGAACATAAGACCTGAAACTGTTAAACTCATACAAGAAAACGCAGGACGTAAGATTCTTTAAAAAAAAGAAAATTATTTATTTACTTGAGAGAGAGAGCAAAGAGGGAGAGAGAGAGAGAGGGAGAAGCAGACTCCCCGCTGAGCAGGGAGCCCAATGGAGGGCTCAATCCCAGGACCTGGGATCATGACCCGAGCTGAAGGCAGACACATAACCCACTGAGCCACCCAGGCACCCCAGGACGTAAGATTCTTGACACTGGTCTTAGCAATGATTTATTTTGGATTTCACACCAAAAATAAAGGCAACAAGAGCAAAAATAAACAAGTAGAACTACATCAAACTAAAAAGCTTCTGTACTCCCAAGGAAACCAACAAAATCAAGGGCAATTATGGTTGGGAGAAAATATTTGTAAACCACATATCCAACAAGGGGTTAACATCCAAAACACAGAAGGAAGTCGTACACCTCAAAAGCAAAAAAACAAATAATCCAAATAAAAAAATGAGCTGAGGATCTGAAACAGATACTTTTCCAAAGAAGACATAGAAATGACCATCAAGAACATGAAAAGGTGCTCAAAGTGACTATTCGTCAAGGAAATGCAAATCAAAACCATAACGACATGATCACCCCATACCTGTTAAGATGTTTTTATCAAAAAGACGAGATAAATGCTGGTTGTAGAGAAAAGGGAGTATTTATACATTGCTGGTGGGAATGTAAACTGGTATAAGCTACAATGGAAAACAGCATGGAAGTTCCTCAAGAAATTAAAAATAGTTTTTCACAACAGGTTTGCCACCAGAACAGAGGTGTCATGAAACCAATGCTAAATCCAAGCCAAAATGGGTAAGGAAAAGACTCAATCCATCACCATTGTCATTGGACACATAGATTTGGGCAAGTCTACCACCACTAGCCATCTTGATCTACAAATGTGGTGGGATTAATATAGAACCATAACACTATTTGAGAAGAAGCCTGCTGAGATGAGAAAGAGCTTCTTCAAGTATGCCTGGATCTTGGATGAACTGAAAGTTGAATGTGAGCATGGTATCACCACTGATATCTCTCTGTGGTAATTTGAGACCAGCAAGTGTTACGTAACCATCATTGATGCCTTAACACATAGAGATTTTATAAAAAAAAAAAAAAAAAAAAAAAAAAAAAAAAAAAAAACAAAAAGAAAAAACCAACCATGATTATAGGCATATGTCAGGGTAACCATGCTGTCCTGGTGGTTGTTGCTGGTGTTAATGAACTTGAAGCAGATATCTTCAAGAATGGGAATGATAAGGAATAGAAGCAGAAAAATGTTCACCTTTCACCTGGAATGCTGACCTAAAGCCTGCATAGTTCTGATAAGGATCAAATACATGCCAGTTGCTATATTCTTAAAGGGTCTCATGACTGCCTGTAAATCTCGCCAATAGTCAAGCACCAAAGAAATCTTGCAAAAGTAGTTTTACGAGTAGAAATTTGAAGAAAACGTTTATGACCTAATACTCCCTATACATCCTGTCCTCCTTGAGCACTAAGCATATAACCACCAGCTTCATACAGCAAAGTACAGCTCTTTCTGCCCACAGATTCTGTCCCTGTGCTGAATAAGCTTACTAAGCTGCATTGTGAAACATCTCAAGAATTCTTTCTTGACCTCACACTCAACGATCCCACAACAGGAAGATACATAAGCATGCCCTTCTGGCTTACACACTGGTTGTGAAACAACTAATTATTGGTATTGACAAAATGGATTGAGCTACGCTACAGACAGAAGAGATATGAAGAAATTAAGTCAGCACATACATTAAGAAAATTGGCTACAACCCTGACACACAGTAGCATTTGTGCCAATTTCTGGTTGGAATGGTGACAACATGCCTTGGTTCAAGGGATGGAAAACAATCCTTAAAGATGGCAATGCCAGTAGAACCACACTGCTTGAAGCTCTGAATTGTATCCTACAATCAACTCATCCAGCTGACAAATCCCTGCATCTGTCCCTCCCCATTAGGACATCTACAAAATGGATGGTATTGGTTCTATCCCTATAGGCTTAGTGAAAACTGTCAAACCCAGGATGATGGTCACCTTTGTTCAGTCAACATTACAACTTAAGTTTGAGTGAAGTTCTTCCTAGGGAAAATGTGGGCTTCAATCAAGAATATGTCTGTCATGGGGCACCTGGGTGGCACGGCAGTTAAGCGTCTGCCTTCAGCTCAGGGTGTGATCCCGGCGTTATAGGATCAAGCCCCACATCAGGCTCCTCTGCTGTGAGCCTGCTTCTTCCTCTCCCCCTCCCCCTGCTTGTGTTTCCTCTCTCGCTGGCTGTCTCTATCTCTGTCAAATAAATAAATAAAATCTTTAAAAAAAAAAAGAAGAATATGTCTGTCAAAGATGTTAAGGTAACACCCCTGGGGACACCAAAAATGACCCACCAACAGAAGCAACTGGCTTCATGGCTCACATGGTTATGCTGAGCCATCCAAGCCAAATCATTGCTGGTTATGTGCCTGTGCTAGATTGTCACACAGCTTCACATTGCTCACAAGTTTGCTGAGCTAAAAAACTGATCATTTTGAGAAAAAGCTGGAAGAAATTCTTCAAATGGGAACGCTGCCATTGTTGATATGGTTCCTAGCAAGTCCATATGTGTTGAGAGCTTCTCTGACTACACTCTTAGGGGTCATTTTGCTGTTCATGACATGAGACAGACATTTGCTAGGGATATCATCAAAGCAGTGGACAAGGCGGCTGCTTGAGCAGCCAAGGTCACCAAGTCTGCTCGGAAAGCTCAGAAAGCTCAGAAATCTAAACGGATATTATCTCTAACACCTGCCACCCGAGTCTTCATCAGTGGTAGAAGAATAGTCTCAAGACTGTTGTCTCAATCAACCATTTAAGTTTAAAAGACCAGTTAACAATAATAATGCAGAAAAAAACCTTAAGAAAGAAAGAATAATTTGAGAAATATTTGGTGTTGTGTGTGTATGGGAGTTTTAAGTTAATATCTTTTTTAAGATTTTATTTATTTATTTGACAGAGAGAGACCGTGAGAGAAGGAACACAAGCAAGGGGAGTATGAGAGGGAGAAGCAGGTTTCCCGCTGAGCAGGGAGCCCGATGCAGGGCTTGATCCCAGGACCCTGGGGTCATGACCTGAGCCGAAGGCAGACGCTTAACGGCTGAGCCACCCAGGCGCCCCTTAAGTTAATAATTTTAAATTCAGTACTTTTTAATGGAAACAGCTTTACCAAAAATCTGTCACAGAATTTTGAAACCCATGAAAACAATGTTTAATGGGGGTGCCTGGGTGGTTTGGTTGGTTAAGCATCTGCCTTGGGCTCAGGTCATGATCCTGCACTGGGCTCCCTGCTTAGCAGGGAGTCTGCTTCTCCCTCTCCCTTCGCTCCTCCCTCTACTCCTCCCCCTCCTCATGGACACGTGCATTCTCTCTCTCAAATAAATAAAACCTTTAAAAATAAAAAAATTAAAAATACAACAATATTTAATGAAGAAAACAATTTTTAAAGAAACTTTCATATGATGCAGCAATCCACTTCTGGATTTATATCCGAAAGAAATGAAATCATTATCTCAAAGAGATATGTATGTACTCTCATGTTCACTGCAGCATTAATTATTCACAATGGCCAAGATATGGAAACAACTTAAGTGTCCATCAATGGATGAATGGATAAAGAAAATGTAAAATATACATACAATGATTGTTTAGAAAAGAAGGGAATCTTGCCATTTGTGACAACATGGATAAAACTGGAGAATATATGAAATAAGGCAGAGAGAGAAAGACAAATATTACATGATATCACTCACATGTGGAACCTAAAAAAACATTTTTTAAAAAAAAAAAGGCTAACTCACAGAAACAGAGTAAAATGATAGTTGTTACGGGTTGTGGGGAAGGGGAATTGGGGAAAAGACAGAAAAGGATACAAACTTTCAGTTACAAGTAAGGTCTAAGGTTCTAATGGTGAATACAGCTGATAACACTATATTGCATAAAGAAATTTGCTGGGAGAATAGAACTTAATAATAATAATAAACAAAAAAGAGTAAATAGGTGAGGTGACAGATGTGTAGATCAACCTAACTGTGGAATGTATATAATATCACAATGTATATACTATCAAATCATCATGTTATATACTTTAAGTATATTACAATTTTGTCAGTTACATACCTCAATAAAGCTGGCAAAAAAAAAAAAGGAATAAAATTGATTATTTTCAAATAAAGGAACCTCACTGGGAATAAATTTGTATGACAAGAAATGCTGAAGGAATTTCTTCAATCTGAAGGAGATATGACACCACACAGTAACTTGGAAGAATTTTTAATGAGAATCAATGAATTCATCAGGACATAGCATGTAAACTGTGCATACACCTAGTAATACAGCTTCAAAACACATGAAACAAATGCTGAAAGGATGAAAGAGCTAAATCCACAATCATGGTTAGAGATTTTAATATACTCATTACACAGGGGCACCCGGGTAACTCAGTCAGTTAAGCGTCTGAGTCTTAATTTCAGCTCAGGGTCATGAGATCAAGCCCCATGTCAGGCTCCGCGCTGGGTATGGTACCTGCTTAGGATTCTCTCTTTCCTTCTCCCAGTGCCCCACCCCTGCTCCTTCCCCAACTCGCATGCCCATATGCTCTCTCTAAATAAATAAATAGGGATAACAGTTGAACAAAAATACAAAAAATTTGTAAGGCTATAGAATATATGAACAACTCTACTGATCATCTTTACCTAACATTTACCAAAGCTCCTTTTCAAGTGTCTCAAGAATGTTCATCAAGACAAGACTATAGGCTGGACCATAAAGTAAGTTACAATGAATTCCAAAGACTGAAATGCCAAAGGCTACAAAGGAATTAAATTAGAAAGCTATCGTAATACAATACTGAGAAAAGTATCCAAGTATCTGGAAACTAAGTAACAAACTTAAATAACCGAACAGTCAAAAAAATGAAAAGGGAAATAAAAAAATTTTTTGAACTGAATGTTAATGAAAATATAATCAAAATTTGTGAGATGTAGCCAAAGCAGTGCTTTAAAAGCTTATAATAAGAGAAGAAAGATTAGAATTAAGGATATATGTTTCTATCTTAAGAAATTAGAAAAGGCAAAGCTAATAATTAAACACAAAAGGGCAGGGAGGAAGAACAAAGGAAGTAGATAAGAAAAATAACAAATATTGGGGCGCTTGGGTGGCTCAGTCATTAAGCATCTGCCTTCAGCTCAGGGTGTGATCCCAGAGTCCTGGGATTGAGCCCCGCATCAGGCTCCCTGCTCTGCTGGGAGACTGCTTCTTCCTCTCCCACTCCCCCCTGCTTGTGTTCCCTCTCTCACTGGCTGTCTCTCTCTCAGTCAAATAAATAAATAAAACTTAAGAAAAAAACAACAACAAATACTAGTAATAAGAAAAACATACACAAAATAAAAATAATCAAGGAAAAATTGTAAAACTGGAAGTCTTCCTGCAAAAATTAACCAATAAACCCTAGCAAAGTCGTCTTTAAGAAAAGAAACACAAATTACCTATCTCAGGAATGAAAGAGCAGATAACTATAGATACTAAAGATATTTTTTAAAGAGTAATGAAGGAATATTATGAAAAACTTTATGCCAATGAATTTTACTACTTGGATGAAGCAGAAAATTTCCTTAAAAGGACAAGTTACCAAACTAACACAAGATAAATAAGAAATCTCAGTACCTTCATGTTTATTAAATAAATTGAATTCATCATCAAAAACTTTCCTACAAAGAAAACTCCAGAGCTTGATCGGTAGGGGAAGAAAGGGATAAAGAAAAGGGGGGTAATCAGAAGGGGGAATGAAACATGAGAGACTATGGACTATGAGAAACAAACTGAAGACTTCAGAGGGGAGGGGGGTGGGGGAATGGGATAGTCTGGTGATGGGTAGTAAGGAGGGCACGTATTGCATGGTGCACTGGGTTGTTATACGCAACTAATGAAGCATCAAACTTTACATCGGAATCTGGGGATGTACTGTATGGTGGTTAACATAATATAATAAAATTAAATTAAAAAAAAAAAAAAGAAAAGAAAACTCCAGAGCTAGTGTTTTCACTGATAAAATCTACCAAACATTTAAGGAAGAAATAATATCAAGCCTACATGTATTATTTCAGAAAACAGAAGCAGTGGAAAGACATCATGACCATGTGAGCTTTATCCCAGCCACACAAAGGTAGTTTAACTTTCAAAACACCCAATCACTATAAATCACATTGAAGTAAAAAGAAAAACCATGTATTTATCTAAATAGTATAGAAATCTTTGACAAAATTCAACACCTATCCATGATTTTAAAAACCTCAACAAACTAGGAATAGAAAGGCTCTCTTAATTAAGAAAGGAAAATGGGGGACTACTGGGTGGTTCAGTCAGTTAAGTGACTGCCTTCAGCATAGGTCATGATCAGATCAAGCCCAACATAGGGCTCCCTGTTCAGCGGAAGCCTGCTTCTCCCTCTCCCCAGCCCCCAGCTCGTGCTCTCTCTCAGTCTCTCTCTCAAATAAATAAAATCTTAAAAAAAAAAAAAAAGAAGAAGAAGAAGAAGAAAGGAAAATGGGGTGGGAGGGACTAACACTGCACAAATGATGAAATATACAATGCTTTTTTTCCCCCTAAGACCAGTAATAAGAATGTCTCTCATCTTGTTTACTTACCACTGTTGCAGAGGTCCTAGCCAGTGCAATAAGACAACAAGGCTAAAGAAATAAATGGCATAAAGATCGCAAAGGAAGAAGAATTTTCACTTACAGATGACATGATAGTTTACAAAGAAAATCTTAAGGAATCTGCTAAGCAACTAATAGTACTAATAACTGAATTTAGCAAGATCTTAGTATTCATGGTCAATATACGAAAAGTAGTTCTTTTAAAATTCTAGTGGGAAATAACTAGAAACAAAATTTTTAAAATTCTATTTAAGAGTATCATTATAAAAACCAAAATACTTAAAAACACATTTAATAAAAACAGTGTACAAGACTTCTTGAAAACCTTAAAATATACCAGAGAGGGGAAAAAAAAGAAGACCTAAATAAGTGAAGATCTATACCATTTCTATAGGCCAGAAGACTCAATGTTATTGAAATATCAATTCTCCCCAAACTGAAGTATTAAGTTGCAAGCTTATGTAAAGAAACTGGCAAGCTGATGACAAAATTCCTATAGATATTCAAAGAACCTAAAACGGCCAAAACAATTTTAAGGGTAAAAAAGTGACGACTCTTAGAGAATATGATTTAAAGACTTATTATAAATCCACAGTAATCAAAACAGTGAGTTGTTGGCATAAGGATAACCTAATGAATGAGCAGAACAGAACAAAGTTCAGAAATGCAGCCATACTTACATAACCAATTGATTTTTGACAACACAACAAAATTCAAGGAAAATAAAAAATACTTTAATCAAATCGTGTTGAAGTAAGTAGGTATCCACATAGGGGTAAAAAGGAACCTAAATACAGCTTCACACCACTTACAAAAATTAATTCAAGATGGATCATAGATCTAAACATAAAAGTTAAAATTATAAACAGTAAAGAAGAGAAATATCTCCATACCTGGGGATTTTTTCAACATGGCAAATAACCATACAATGAAAAACCTGATATATTTACACTTCATCAAAATTAAAACTTTCTCATCAAGTTGGCAAGAATGTAAATAAAGGGAAACCTCCTCTTATGTTGCTGGTGGGAAAGCAAACTGGTACAGCCACTCTGGAAAACAGTATGGACGTTCCTCAAGACATTAAAAATAGACCTACCTACCTGGGCTCAAAAGCTAAGCCTGATGATAAAGCGGATTGGGAACACAAGACTGGTTCAGGTTGGAGACAGGGAGAAAGGGAAACCCCTTGCACTGTTGGTGGGAATGCAAACTGGTGCAGCCACTCTGGAAGATAGTATGGAGGTTCCTCAAAAAGTTAGAAATAGAACTATCCTACAACCCAGCAATTACACTACTAGGTATTTATCCAAAGAATACAAAGATAGTGATTTGAAGAGGAACCTGCACCCCAATGTTTATAGCAGCAATGTCCACAACAGCCAAACTATGGAAAGAGCCCAGATGCACACACACACACCTACACCACATCTTCTTTATCCATTCATCTGCTGATGGACATCTGGGCTCTTTCCATACACACACACACACACACACACACACACACACAAACACACACACACACATATAATGGTATATGACTCAGCCATCAAAAAAATGAAATCTTACCATTTGCAATGATGTGGACAGAACAAGAGTACTATATACTACATGAAATAAGTCAATCAGAGAATGACAATTATCAAAAGATTTCACTGCTATGTGGAATTTAAGAAACAGATGAATATAGGGGAAGGGAGGGAAAAAAGACAAAATCAGAGAGGGAGACAAACCATAAGAGACTCTTAACTATAGGAAACAAACTGAGGGTTGCTGAAAGGGAGGTAGATAGAGGGATGGGATAACTGGGTGATGGGCATTAAGAGGGCATTTGATGTAATGAGCACTAGGTGTTATATGCAACTGATGAATCACTAAACTCTACCTCTGAAACCTAAAAAAACAATGAAAAAAAAACTTTCTCATCAAAAGAAAATAAATAGGTGACCATATATTGGCAGAAAATATTCTCAATAGATTTATCTAACAAAGGACTTTATATAAAAAACATGTAAAGAAATTTTCAACTTAATAAGGGACCCCATTTTTTTTAAATGGGCAAAAGCTCTGAAAAACCTGTTTATTAAAGAGGAGCTCAATTTTTTTTTAAAGATTTTATTTATTTATTTGACAGAGAGAGACAGCCAGCGAGAGAGGGAACACAAGCAGGGGGAGTGGGAGAGGAAGAAGCAGGATCCTAGCAGAGGATCCTGATGTGGGGGCTCGATCCCAGAATACTGGGATCACGCCCTGAGCCGAAGGCAGACACTTAATGACTGTGCCACCCAGGTACCCCAGGAACTCAATTTTTAATACACATATATATGACATATGGTTGATAGATACATAGATAGGCAGATGTATGTATCTGGCAGATTGTGTGTGTTTCCTAACTTTGTACACAATGAGAGAGGCTACAAGCATTATTATGAGAGTAGCAATGAACATACCTAGCTTCTAAATACCATTATCCAATAAAAGGAACCAGAATCCTTGGAGAAATGGTTGATTCCAGGACTAAAGCAGGACAAGTACAAGATAAGCCTAAAACATTTTATTACGTCAGCAGGGAAGCACTCACTGAAGGGGCTCTTATTATCCAAATCTGAGACATTTGAGCATCAAAAAAAATTAATGATAGCAATGGATTGTAATCTATTATAAAGAGAAAATATGCAAGTCCATCCTATTAACATAAATCAATGAAAACACATAGAAGAAAACTCTCCTTACTACAGAATTTTAACGAATAAAATAAGGAAGTTATGATGCAATTATTAATTATCAATGGATGCTAAAACTAGCGTTTGGCTAAAGAAAAAAAGAATATTTACATAGTCTCAAAGCATCTCTCTACAAATTACTTACAAAAGGAAAAATGGTAATTTTACAGATCTGACAGTTATCATATTAACCAAATGATCCAAATTAAAATCATCATTAAGACAGACATTCTGTCTGAGTGCCTGGGTGGCTCAGTTGGTTGGACGTCTGCCTTTGGCTCAGGTCATGACCCCAGGATGCTGGGATCAAGTCCTACATCAGGCTCCCTGCTCAGCAGGGAGTCTGCTTCTCCCTCTGCCTCTGCTGCTCCCCCTGCTTGTACTCTCTCGCTCAAGCTCACTCACTCTCTCGAGCGTACTCTATCTCAAATAAATAAAATCTTTCAAAAAAAAAAAAAAAGATTAGGATTAAAAAAAAAAAGACATGTCCATCTTGACTAGAATCTAACATCATTTGTGTGATGTTCCTGCCAAAAATGCATAACCCAAACTCATCATCAGACTACCTAAATTCACAGATATTCTACAAAATAATTGGTCTCTACTCTTTGAAAATGTCGAGGTCAAGAAAAACAAAAAAAGGCTGAAGAACTGTTCTATATTAATGGACACTAAAGAGGCATTACAACTATATGTACTGTATGATCCTGGATAGATTCTAGAAGTAGAAAAAAATACTTTCTGTAAGAAAGTATATAATTGGACAAATTACTACCATGTGAATTTGAACTGTGGAATAGATGGCATGATATTAATATTCAATTCTGACTCTGATAAGCATACTATGGTAATATAAGAGAATGTCCTTCTTTTTTTTTTTTTTTTAAAGAGATTTTATTTATGTGACAGAGACAGAGATAGCCAGAGAGAGAGGGAACACAAGCAGGGGGAGTGGGAGAGGAAGAAGCAGGCTCATAGCAGAGGAGCCTGATGTGGGGCTCGATCCCATAACGCCGGGATCACGCCCTGAGCCGAAGGCAGACGCTTAACCGCTGTGCCACCCAGGCGCCCCGAGAATGTCCTTCTTCTTAATAACTACATACTGAAGAATTTAAGAAAAGAATGATGTTTGCACCATATTTTCAAATGATTCAAACAAATATATACTGATAGACTGACAGAATAAAAAAAAATGAGGCAAAAAAAATATAAGAATGTAGGTGGGCTGGGGGGGTGGGTTAAATAGGTGATGGGGTTATTAAGGAGGGCACTTATAATGAGCACCAGGTGTTATATGGAAATGTTGAATTTCTAAATTCTTCACCTGAAATTAATATTACACTATATTATTAAGTAGAATTTAAATAAAAACTTGAGGGAAAAAAAGCATAAAAAAGAAAACAATTGGTGAGTCTCGTTAAAGAGTTTACAGTTGTCATTTACCACAATCTTTTTAAAAAAAGTTTACAGGAGTGAGTTACTTTTACTATTTTTGAAAGTTTTCTGTAGGGGCGCCTGGGTGGCTCAGCCATTAAGTGTCTGCCTTGGGCTCAGGGCGTGATTCTGGAGTACTGGGATCAAGCCCCACATCAGGCTCCTCCGCTGGGAGCCTGCTTTTTCCTCCCCCGCTCCCCCTGCCTGTGTTCCCTCTCTCGCTGGTTCTCTCTCTCTCTCTGTCAAATAAATGAATAAAATCTTTAAAAAAAAAAAAAAAAAGGAAAGAAAGAAAGAAAGTTTTCTGTAAGTTTGAAGCTGTATCAAAGTAAAAAGTTATTGAAAATAATGCTTTGGGAATATTTTAAAATAAAGCAAAATTAAATCAAATTAATATACTCCTGCTAATAAATATATAAAGCTCACTGTTAGTCAAAAGATATTTATTTTCACATTCATATTAGCAAAATGCACAAATAAGCAATGAATAAACAGTTATTAAACAACAGATGTGCTAAAACTAGTGTTCGGTTAAAAAAAAAAAGAATGGTAAACTAAGTTCCATATATTTAACTACATTTAATAAATACACTAAAATTACAGAAATTTCTTTTAATGGGTCATACTATTACTATCTCTTTAAACATGGTTCTAAATACATACAAAAGAGTAAAAAGCTTGTTTTGAGAATGTGCTTGAGAACCATTATAAATTGATAAGCCTGAAATCCAGTAAGGTAACACACATTAATAAAAACATTTAAGAAAGCAAAGACATATTTCAACACAAAGTTCTGACAACTGCTTTAATAAACAGAAATTATATTGCCCCAGAGATACCATAACACTGCAGGGAAAACAAACACTAAAGAAAGAATGGGTAATTAAGCTGCCTCATTGATTAATGTCTACAGTTCTTGACAAAGGAAAATGCTTCATTCAACTGGCATGGAAAATCAGACCACCACTGAGTGGTGATTTAATAATATATATTAATCCCTGTCTGCAGTATTAGACTATAAAACAGATAAGCCTGTAGCTTCAACTGATTATTTCAGAATCTGGTCTAGTTCACATAAAGAATAAATTTTTAAGCAGAAATATTCTACAAATCTCATTTCCAGAAAAAGAGTAGGGTGAAAACATACAAATTACCACTGACATTAATATTACTGGAAAGGTGATCAATAAAATATTAAACTGTCAGCTACCCTTCACATGGTGGTGCTGATTACCCGTGGAGGGACATGCCAGTATTCCACAGAATCAAAGCCATGAGACTTGATCCAATTAATGTCTAGATTCCTCATCTGAAGAAACTGTAACCCAGAGATGTTAAATGATTTTTTCAAGGTCACACACCTAATTATTTATAAAACAGACTAGATCCTTGGTTTCCTGACACACAGAAGTCTAATTATCACTCTTCCCTTTATACCACCCTACATACTATGAGGTCATTTTTATATCTGATAGCCCACATTGTGAGAACCTTAGTTGTTTCCTATGTGACTGAGGAATGCTCATCCTGATGTGAAACAGCATTGAAATTAGAATACCTTTAGCTTAAAAAACAAAACAACAACCTCAAAAAAACTAGGACAGGGTATTTCCGATCTACTCCTGGTATTTCGAATCCATTTTGAGGGGATGATCATGATCTTAACTATATTACCCTCAAAGTTTGTCCAAATAAAACAAAGTAATGTCTGGTAACAATAGGTAATGTCTGGGCCACAACTGATAGTCATGAATCAAAAAGTATGATCTATTTTCTTACTTATGATTGAGGAATACAGCTGTGTTCCAGACATAGAAATCAGAGGCAGCTGAAAATCCAGCATTCATTATATCGGTTCATATGTAAAAACTAATGGTATGTCCCCAAACATAGGCAAACCATTATCTCAGGAAGCCCGTTAAGCCATTTAATTTAGAAATATAAGAATATCTACTTTTTACACTACAATGTCCAAAACACACACAACAGTGCCTAGTAGTGTGTACTCAGTAATTACTTGTGGAATGAATTATGGAAAGAAATGTCTCTTTTCAACCCACGTCCAATTAGAAATACCCTACTTTATGTTATGTGTAGCATCACAAATAAATCACTCTGAGGAAAGAGTCTAAGCCTTAAGAAAACAATTTCTGAACATTTTCAGTTTCACAACCCATGCCAGACTAATAGGGATATTTTTAAAGGAAAATTTTCATCTATAAGTTGTCTTTAAGGGCCTACAAATTTGTCTCGCAAAGATTTTCCAAATGCAATAAACCAACAGTCTTTGAAACTTTGTCCTAAGGTCTTTCTTATGTAAATATACTAAGCAGAGGTTAACAAAAGTTTGACTTTACCTGTCATAAACCTTATTTAATTAAAAAAATATAGTCTTTATATTACACAGCCATTTAAGATCATTAAAGAGGTAAGGAATAAAGTGAATAAATCTGCCTTAAAAGTACACACATCACAAGCTAATTTCATCTTTTGAAAGCAGAATGATAGAAACAAGAAGTAAAGTAGCTATTATTACTCACATAAGGAAAATAATTGCAGATACAAAATAAGCCACTTTTATTAGGGAATATCCTCGCACAAGTACACTAATAATAAACACAGTATTAAACGACACAAATGGGCAAATGATAAAGGTTGACAGTACTGGAGTACCTATTTGGAATTTCATATATTCACAGGTATATGTAGATGGGCTGCAAATTATGATATACTGACTCTTAGCCTAAGAACTATGTATACCATATCCTGTCAGTTACCAAACAGGGTTACGAGTTTGCGTAAAAAGGAATCTTAATTCTGATGTGTCTCCAGACTCTTATTAATTTTTGAAGCATTTTTCAACTACCTAGACCTATGTGGGGATAAACAAAACTAGGAGGACCTTTACTGAAATTAACTGCTAATAAATACTTGCCTGATCTCTTTTGATATTGGTATAGTACACTTATACATAAGTTAGTATGTATCACTCATAGTATACTTATAAGCGACCTTTTTAGTAGTAGAATAAAAAATAGTACAAGTGTGTCATATAAATAAGCCAGTACAGTTTTTAGCAAATGATATTTAGGGAGACAATAAAAACTACACATTTATGGATATAAGGAAGCACTTTTAATACATTTCATCAGTGATTTATTTTCTGAAGATACAGGGAAACATAAAGGCATGTTTTCTTGCTTCTTAGTAGTGTTTCTCTAAAAAAAAAAGAAATAGAAGCTGAAATAATTTCTAAACTTGATGCTTTGATTTTTAAATGTGAGATTTTGGTCTCCAGGGAATTATCATTTTGTGGCAAATAAATTCCTTCCTACCTGCAAGAACAAAGGATATCTTCACAAAAGGATGATATGACAAAGGCTTATAACATGTTTTGGACTTTTTTCATTTAAATTTTATCTTTTCAGGTAAGTGATAGATTTGCATGGTGATCTAGATTTATTTTAATAAACAAAAGTATATCCAAGCTGTAAGTCTCTGAATTAAGTCTTGACAGACCAAGCTTTACAAAAACTTTACATCTATAAATAAAGTTTGGAGATCTGGGTTCTAAAATGGGTTCTGGCATTAACAATTAAAAACCCTTAGTTACTTTTATGCTCTCTGAGTTTTCTCATCTATAAATAAGGTGTTTAGATGAGAACGTCCCTACAGCCCTTATAATTCTTGATTCCATGAGAATCTTACTTAAAACACCAGGCTTTTAAATTCAATTACTAATGTAAGACTAGAAACTGGCAGTCCGTAGCTTTTCACAATTAAGCTAAACTATAATAAGAACACGTTATTATTTTAAAATTTTTGTATTCATTATAAACAATTTTTACTAGATCATTAAAGGAATCTGAATCTTTAAGATCTTATATTTAGATATTACAGTATAAGAAGGCCCATTAATTTTTTTTAATAACAACATATCTGTAGGTTAAGTAGAGGAGTAAATAACCCCTCTCATTTTCCAAAGTTACATTTCAAAGACCAGGCTACAAAACTTTTATAGTGACTTTCTGTTAATGAATTATTAAAAGTTAACCATTATAATAACTCACCATAGATTAAAATGCACAATTATTTATTTTCCAAAACAAACCACAGGTTTTCTTATCTCCCTGGTTTTATTTAATATAGAGAATAGAAACAGAAACAGAGACAAAGAGACAAAGGAAGAGAAAGACTGAGGGAAGGAAGGAGACAAGAAGTGATGAAATAGGTAAAAAGGCAGACTTTTACTACAGCTTGAAAATTCTCATTTAATTAATAAACCAAAGAAAAATTGGAAAAGATACTAGAAACAAGCATGGTTAAGTCATTTTTTTATATTACATTTATATTACACACAGAAAAAAAAAAGTCTGCATATCTTATAATTTTCTCACTGAGTTAAAGTATTTGTTTTGCATTTCCACCTTTCATTTAAAGAGTACAAAAATGCTGATGAGGGCAGGGGATTTTTAAAACATCAAAAATCACTTTTAAAAAAACAACTTTACAAACAGCTTTGAAAATATTCACAAAGCAATTGTGTGTAACTCAGAAGTTAGAAAGAAAACAAGCTATAATTCTGAAATAGTTATGTATTACTAATTTTAGAATATGTTTGAAATACTTTTGAAAATAACTGTTTAATCTTCCTATATTGAAACCCTCAGAGTACTAAAATGGAATCTATTCAAGCTGAAAGAGATCTTAAAGAGCCAGAATTCAAGTGACTTGCCTAGGTCTCATGTTTCTGTGTTCTTTCCATAACACCATGAATGGAATTTAGAAATCAGCAAAACAAATTAGCAAATTTAAGCATTTTATCACCAAATCTAGTAGGAAATTATTCATTACTGATTAAAATGTAGTCATGAGAATTTACTGAGTCTGCCAAGTTAATGGCTCCACTTATTGCATAAGCCATTAAAAAACTAAAATTTACTATGAGAGAATATGAACCTTCCATTTAATCACTGCACCAGTCCTTTATAACCCCTTCTTCCTCTTCTCAAAATAATAAAACATTAAGAATCATTTTCTAAACAGAATAACACAATACTATCAGGAAAAAATGGAAACTTGGTTTATATAAAAGTTACCCATAAGACAAATCTTAGTCCACATAAATTGACTATTTACTTGAATCCTTGTGACTAAGATGTATTATTAGTGAACCTAGCAACCAATTCGAGCTCTGTAGATGACAGATCTAAAACCATGAATATAAGCTAATACATACTTTGACAAAATACAGCTTAACAAAAACTATGCAATATGCACAAATGCTAAATACCTTATATTTTTCAGATAGCATATTAAGCTCTCTAAATTAAGAAAAATCCCTCAAAAAATTATACTTGTTTTAAAAGAATGAAGTTCCCATTTCACACAGTAGCATTTTATAACAAAAACTGATCTGATGTTTCAGAAATTCAGAGTTTTGATTTTGTTACAATCCTTTTTCCCCAAAAAAGTTAAAGTAGAATGTCTTTTTCTCTTGTTGGCATCTTAAAAAGTATGAAAAAAAATGCACAAAGTCAATAAACATAAAAATGAACTATCCAATTCTTTCACCAATGAGTTTTTTAATAAAAGCTTTGCAAAGGAAGAAGAGCTCGGCAAAATATACATTCTATATAGGCAAGTGAGGGTGCAGACTTGCAAGCCAATTAATTCAGGGTCTGTTTCAGTTTTGAAAAGACCGTAAGCTTTTAAAAAAAAAAAAATACAGGCTGCTTGAATTTTTATAGGCAGGAATGAAACACTGAAGAGAGACATCTTCATGAACCAAAACAAGATGGAGTATTGCTCAAAACATTGCATAAGGCTGTCACAGGATTTATTTGCTGTCCCTCGAAAAACTGCAGAAGCTTCCTACTCTCTACCAGCACTTGCACCATGTTCTCCAGGTTTCTGTCTTGAGGCATATCCTGGGCAGACTTTGGAGGATTTCCAAGATTGTTAAAATAACTTAATAGACACGACATCAGTTTCTATACTCAAGTTCATTTTGCCATTTAGATTTGCTTCGACCAGCATTTGATCGCCCAATTTTGCTATCCTTTCTACGCTGCCCTTCGGAGTCTTCAAAGACAGAAGATTAACACTAACATCACAGGCTTCCAAACCGGGCTCTGGGAAATCTCCCCATGCTGTTGGGGGAAGTACCCTTACGGGCCCATCAAATGGATCAAGTATCACCACAGGAGTCCAACCTGTGGGCAATGGCAGCTCCACAGACACAGTGAGGTGGGGACGCCACTTGTTGGTCAACTGGGGTTTCAATGTTAAGAGGCATTCCCTGTGCTGCTCGCTGTTCTGAACAAATGCTCAGACGTCAGCTCTAAATAAATCTCCTTCAATTCTTCTGAAACATCTTCCACGTGAAAGCGGTGGAAGAAGTCTTCCCGCCTCACCTCACACCATACTCTGGCATCACAGATGACCCTGGAGTCATCAGGCCTAAAGCACAGGCTTGTCTTGGAACACGTGGAGCACAAAGACTCTTGGCAGCTTTGATATGGTGCCACTGATACAAATAAAGAGCTCTATAAGGTCCTTGCCAATGACGTTGGCACAGAACTTCATATGCCATGAAGACTACATCCAGTTTGGTAAGAAGGAACCCCAAGTGTGGCAGGTCCCAAGAGAGCCAACACTCAGGTTCCACTTACTTGCAAGCCCCCTGAGAAGGGCCACAAGGCATGGCAGACCTGGGGTCCCTAAAACCAAGGCCTCTGTTCCCATCTTCATCTTCCCTCCACTGCCTCCCTTAAAAAGAGCTTCACTGTTTCCACTCTGATTATTAAAAAGGATAAGCACTCCACTACAGAAACGTCTGTTCTTTCTAAACTGTAAGAAGAAAATTGAAATCACTCCTAGAACCACTTTCAACCTTGCTGGTATATACATTAACACTGTCTTAATCAGGGGTGCCTGAGTGGCTCAGTCGGTTAAGCATCCAACTCTTGGTTTCAGCTCAGGTCATGATCTCAGGGTCATGAGATCAAGCCCCAAGTCAGGATCCTCACTCTGCTTAGAGTCTGCTTTGCCCCTCTCTCTCTTCTCCTCCCACACACCCCTGCGCTCCTTCCCCACACTCTCACAAATAAAAAAAATTTTTAAATTAAAAAAAAAAACAACTGTCTTCATCAACCAGGACACATATGTAGACATAGTTATATGTGCTTTATAAAATTCTAGCATGCTACGCATACATTTGCAACCTGATCTTTACAAGTAAAAGATTTTTTGCACATTTATCCAATTATTTCCCTGCAGTATATTCAAAGAGGAATTTCTAGTCAAAAGATGTGCATTTAAGATCCTAACATGTATGTATCAACAAATTGGCCTGCAGAAAAGCTTTATCAACACACCCTCCCACCAGGGACATTGGGTAGTAGTAATCTGTTTAATCTGTAGCAATGATAGGCAAAATAAAGTAAATGGTCTCAACTTGCATTGTGGGTGAATTCCATCTTAATGATCTTTGCAACTTTTCATTAGGTTTATTTACCTTGATTTTAAGATCTCTAGTAAAAACCCTAATTCTCTGTCCCTTATATACACTGTCAATATCTTCCCCAGTTTATCATTTGTCTTTTCATATTGCTTTTGGTGGTCTTTGCCCTTAGGAAATTTTGAGTCTTTTTAAATGTCAAACCAATGGACCCTTTCCTTGCTACTTCTAGAATCATGCCTTCAAAGTTATGTTTCTGGTACTTTAATGCTGTTTTATCTGCTTAGTTACTTAACTCATTTGGAATCTATTTTGGAGTACTAAATAGCTAGCTGACCAAAAACCATTTCACTGAACAATCCACTGTTTTCTCAACTGATCTGAAATGTCACTTTTATCAATGACAAAAATTCTCATTTTGAGACTGTTTCTGGACCCTGTATATTTTGTCTCACTGATCTATTTTGCAACTGTAACATAATGATTTAATTCCTATATTTTAATTAAATATCCCGCAGGACAATTAATTTTTAACAAGTTATTTTAGCCATCCTGACACAGGTATTGATATAAATGAACTCTAAAATATTGTGTGGGGCACCTGGATGGCTCAGTCAGTTCAGACTCTAACTCTTGATTTCTGCTCAGGTCATGATCTCAGGGTCGTGTCAGGCTCGACGCTCAGCATGGAGTCTGGTTGGGATTCTCTGTCATCCTCTTCCTCTCCCCCTCCCCCAAATCGTTTTCTCTAAAGAAATAAATAAAATCTTAAAAAACATATTAAGATTCTAAAAATAATCCTACAAAAATTTTGATGGAATTATCTACACCCTGACATACTATATTCCAGCTTCTTTCTCTATCTCCACTAATTAGACTGTAAGCTCCAGGAAAGAAGGGGTTTTTATTTTATTTTTTATTTTTTTTAATGATTTTTTATCATTAAAGAAGGGGTTTTTATATTTCCATGTATTGCTATGTACCCAGCATTTAGAACATTCATCTGGATATACTGATGCTCAACACATATTTGTTAAATGAACAAATGTATCGATACATTAACTATTTAAATAATCTCAGGATATTTAAATTATCTACAACACTGAATCTTCCCGCTTATTCAAATCACTTATAACTGTCAATAAACTATTCAGCTCTGCTCAGAAAAGCCCATGCAACTTATCTTGAAGCTAGTCAACTTACTGAGCACTGAGTCTCTCTCAACCGAAATCATGTCCAAGTGATCTTTTATGTTTTCTCTGTAGAAAATCTTATTACCTTAAAATACTCTAATAATTTTGGCTTTTAATCTTCAATATTTATATGTCACTTATTTTAACTGCCTTACTGCATTTGCTATAACTTCCAAAACAATGCTGAATAACTATAGTATTAGCAAGTGTTTTTGTCTTATTTCTAACTATAAAAGGCAAGCTATAATCATAAAGACAGCATGGTACTGGCACAAAAACAGACATATAGATCAATGGCACACAACAGAGAACCCAGAAATGCACCCTCACCTCTATGGTCGACTAATCTTCGACAAAGCAGGAAAGAATGCCCAAGGGAAAAAAGACAGTCTCTTCAACAAATGGTGTTGGGAAAATTGGGACAGCCATAAGCAGAAGGATGAAACTGGACCATTTCCTTACACCATACACAAAAACAGACTTAAAATGGATAAAAGACCTAAATGTGAGATAGGAATCCATCAAAATCCTAGAGGAGAACACAGGTGGCAACCTCTTCAAACTCAGCGGCAGGAACTTCTTATATTAGACACGTCTCCAAAGGCAAGGGAAACAAGGGCAAAAATGAACTACTGGGACTTCAAGATAAAAAGCTTTTGCACAGCAAAGGAAACAGTCAACAAAACCAAAAGATAACTGAAAAAATGGGAGAAGATATTTGCAAATGACATATCAGAAAAAGGGCTGGTATCCAAAATCTATAAAGAACTTATCAAACTCAACACCCAAAGAATAATCCAATCAAGAAATGGGCAGAAGACGTGAACAGACATTTCTCTAAAGAAGACGTAGAAATGACCAACAGACACATGAAAAAAGGCTCTACATCACTCAGCATCAGGGAAACACAAATCAAAACCACAATGAGATACCACCTCACACCAGTCAGAATGGCTAAAATTAACAAGTCAGAAAATGACAGATGTCGGCGAGGATGCAGAAAAAGGGGAACCCTCTTACACTGTTGGTGGGAATGCAAGCTGGTACAGCCACTCTGGAAAACAGTATGGAGGTTCCTCAAAAAGTTGAAAAAAGAACTACCCTATGACCCAGCAGTTGCACTACTGGGTATTTACCCCAAAGATGACAAATGTAGTGATCCGAAGGGGCACCTACACCCCAAAGTTTATAGCAGCAATGTCCACAACAGCCAAACATGGAAAGAGCCCAGATGTCCATCGACAGATGAATGAATAAAGAAGATGTATTGTATGTATGTATGTATGTGTGTGTGTATATATATAAATAAATAAAATGGAATATTATGCAGCCATCAAAAATGAACTCTTGCTATTTGCAAGGATGTGGATGGAACTAGAGAGTACTATGCTAAGCAAAATAAGTCAATCAGAGAAAGACAATTATTGTGATCTCACTGATATGTGAAATTTAAGAAACAAACAGAGGATCACAGGGGAAGAGAGGAAAAATAAAACAGGATGAAACCAGAGAGGGAGACAAACCATAAGTGACTCTTAGACCTAGGAAACAAACTGAGGATTGCTGGAGGAGATGGGGGTGAAGGGATGGGGTAACTGGGTGATGGACATTAAGGGGGGCACGTGATGTAATGAGCACTGGGCATTATATAAGACTGATGAATCACTGACCTGCACCTCTGAAACCAATAATACATTATATATTAATTAACTGAAATAAAATTTAAAAAAAATTTTTTTTAAACTTAAAAAAAGGGCTGGGGTGCCTGGGTGGCACAGCGGTTAAGCGTCTGCCTTCGGCTCAGGGCGTGATCCTGGCGTTACGGGATCGAGCCCCACATCGCTCCTCAGCTATGAGCCTGCTTCTTCCTCTCCCACTCCCCCTGCTTGTGTTCCCTCTCTCGCTGGCTGTCTCTATCTCTGTCAAATNTGTCAAAAAAAAAAAAAAAAAATAAAAAAAAAAAAAAAAAAAAAAAGGGCGATCCTCTAGAACAGTCTCTCAATCTGTTTTTTATTACTGCCTCTGTGAGGAGGCTTTTTAGCCTAACTGCCCCAAAGAAATTTTAATATCATAAATATACTAAACATCTGTATAACATACTGTATGTATATCTGTACTTTATACATAAAAACTAAGATATTTTTTGTCCCCTCAAGGGCTAATTTTCCATTATTGTTCCTGTTAAGAATACATGCTCTAGCACTGTACCATTAAGTAGGATGTTTACAACTGAAATTACGTGGCTAATGATACAGAAAATAGCTTTCTATCCTTAGTTTATTCAAAGTCTATTTTTAAAATTAGAAATGGACAGTGAAATCTACCAAATATTTTCTCAACTTTCCAGATAACTTTTTTAACCTGTTAATACAGTGAATTAAAATAATAAATTTCCTATTAATGAATTAGTTTATATTCTAGGAATAAACATTACTTGGTTCCATTTTTTTAAAGATATTTATTTATTTATTTGAGAAAGAGTGTGTGAGAGAGAGCACAGCAGGGGGAGCTGCAGAGAGAGAGAGAAGCAGGCTCCCCACTGAGCAGGAAGCCCAGTGCGGGGCTTGATCCCAGGACCCTGAGATCATGACCTGAGCTGAAAGGCAGATGCTTAACCAACTGAGCCACCTAGGCACCCCCACTTGATTCCATTTTATTAGTTCTTTAAACATTCCTGGATTTGATTCACTACTACTTAAAGAGTTTTAAATCTTAAATCTTATTTTCAATTAGTCAGAAATTATCTCCTCTTGTACTTTTTTGCTCATTTTCGTAATATCAAGAAGCATTCAGCAGTTCACAAATATTATTGAGCATTTATTATATCCAGAGTGTTGTGTTGGCCTTACAGAAAGAATTTAAAGTTTTCCATACTTGCTATCTTGTAGTTGTTTAAATAGTATAGAAATGTTCTATTCCTTGTATGTTTCTTGTTGCTCGCCTGTAAACCATTTATATCTAGTGCATCATTAGGTATGATTATTTGAGAATTTCCTTCATGGTAATAGGACCATATTTTATAAATCTTCTTTAGATAATTTTAGTATGTGTTTCCAAAAGTCAGATACTTCATTCTGATTTTCAAATTCAACATCATACTACTTTCTTCCATAGCTGTGGTTTTATCACCTTTGTCATTGTCTTGAGTATTTGTAAATATCTCTTTTTTTCATAGTTAGACTTGTGAATGCTTTAATGATCCTTTATAGTAACAGACCTTGATATAAGTTGTAAATCCTACCTTCTTTTTTCAGGAAAGGTGTTCATTACCGACAGCTTCAATATTTGTCAATTCCTCTTGCTTGTGTCTTATTTTGCTTTGTTTTTCCTATCTACCTAGATTGAATATCTAGTTCATTTGTTTCAGTCTTACTTTAATAATAACCTTTAAAGCCACTACTTTTCCTACCTACGGTGCTGGTCATACCATTGATTTTGGCATGCAGTGGTTTCACTGTTCATTTATAAATGATCTGTAGTTGCAGTTTTGATTTCTTCTTTGACCCAAGATTAACTTTAGAAAGCTTTAAAGATTCCACAGTTAACAGTTTCTTGTCGAGCTTTTTTATTATTATTATTAAATTCCAGCATTTACTTGCTTTATTCTTACTCCAGTTTGTTTCCTTGTTTTGGTCACAGAATGTAGTCCATAAATGTCCTAAGTGGGGAATTTACTGAGGTTTCTTTTGTGGAATCCCTTCATTTACTTATTCACTGAGCTTCCCTGGTGACTGTTTTAGGTCAGGAGTCAGCAAACTGTAGCAAACAAGAAATACGCCTGTTTTTGTAAGTAGCTTTATTGGAACATATGAATTCATTTCCATGTTGTCTATGACTGCTTTCTCACTGCAACAGCAGAACTGAGCAGTTGCAACAGAGACTTTAAGGCCAAAAACACCTAAAGTATTTACTATCTCACCCTTTCAGCAAAAGTGTGCCAACCCTTATTAGATGACGGAAGGTCAGCATCCCCCGTCTCCACACCATTCTAATCCGACACATTTGCAGCTGAAACTCTTTGAATTTCCAGATATATGTTAAGGTTCCTTTCCTGTTTCTAGCACTGGTATTTTCATCACAGTGATTAGAACATATAAGAAACTAAGAGACATAATAAAAAATATTGGGGCGCCTGGGTGGCTCAGTCGTTAAGTGTCTGCCCTCGGCTCAGGTCATGATTCCAGCGTTCTGGGATCAAGCCCCGCATCGGGCTCCCTGCTTGTAGTGAAGCCGCTTCTCCCTCTCTCACTCCCCCTGCTTGTGTTCCCTTGCTCGCTGCCTCTCTCTCTGTCAAATAAATAAATAAAAATCTTTTTAAAAAGAAAAAAGAAAAAAAAGAAAAAATATTGGCATATGTGATAACATCTTCATCCTGTAAGTCCTATTGATACAAAACTTAATAAATCCTCCAAATAGTAGTATCTTAGGCTTACAAGAAGAATTTCAAAAACTGTTTCAAATACTGTTAGTATCCCTTTTAGAAATTAAGGTCTATTGAATCAGTTATTGCACAGAACTGAGAAATTTGGTGCTTTGCTTTATTTCTTTAAAGACCTGACAAGTTGGTTTTTTTAATAGACTTTTTTAATAGACTTTTTAAAATTAAGTAGAAAAGTACAGAGAATTCCCATATAGCTGTGAATATTAGTTGAGGGAAACCTCATTTAGGATGGAGTCAGGAAGCCCTGATGGGACTTTCCATCACAGCTTACCTCACATTCCTGAACAGGAAGAAATTCAATTTACCGCCCCCAACAAGGAGGAAGATTTCCTCCTTGCCGAGCAACAGCTCAGCCAATGAGAAACTATCACAATTCAGATGATGAGAAACCATCACTGTTAGGCAGGACGCTAGGCATGAGTGACAAGGAGGATGGACCTTAGACATCCTGATGGAGATTCCCAACAGAGGACCACTTGGGGACAACCCTATGCCACCCATCTAGCAGGTGGTTTGGTTTATGGCTACAAAAGAGGAAGAGTGAAATTTATTGTGCTTGCTGTGCTCCTGCAGAAAGCAGCCCCTTGTCCCTCTTTGACCTATGTCTCTAGAATAGAAATAATGTTGCGGTTTCTTACGCCTAGCAGCATTTTGAAAACATTTTGGGAAACGACATGCAGAGTTGGCTAATTATTGTATAAATCTAGGCCTGCTATTCAAATGTTGCCACCGTAGGGCTCTTGCAAAAGAAAAAATTGATATAAACCCAGAGTTTCCAGGGTCTTTGTCTCTTGTGACTACTCCTCCCTTGGAGCGTACTTTAATAAAACTTTGATCGCTTTATTTTCATTTTGCTATCCTGTAATTCTGTACTATAGCAGTGAAAAGAACTGAGGTTTTCCTTTTCCATGTAACTCTCAGTAACATCACCATTTTGAACTCTTGCTTTCCTTCAATAGACTTTCCTTCAAAGCTGTTTCTCCTCTTCTTTTTCTCTATAAAGTAACATTCCTCTCGTTCTCCAGACTTGCCTATGGTTTTCCATAGCCTGAATGTCCTGAACTGGAATTCCCCTACTATCCCCAAATAAAGTATTTTGCTGGTAAAATAAGTAGCCATTGTATTTTGAAGATTACATACCCCTTCACAAGCCCCACATACAGTTTCATCTACAACTAATATCTTACATAAGTGTGGTATATTTGTTACAATTGATAAGCCAAAATTGATACATTAACTAAATGCCATAGTTTGCTATTAGGGTTCACTTTTTGTGTTGTACATTTGAGTTTTGACAAATGTATAATTACATATATTCACAATTACAGTATCATAGAGAAGAGTTTCAATGCCTTAAAATCCTTTTTTTCTCCACCCTTAGCATATCAATCATACTTCTTCAATGTTTTTCAGTGGTTGCCCTACAGTTTGCATTACACACGTACAACTAAATGAAGCTGACTTTCATATAACACTGTACTTCATGACCAGTGGAAGGACCTTATAATAATGTATTCCCAATTTCTTCTTCCTCTGCTTTACAGCATGTCATTAATTTCTATTCTCTATAAGCTATAATCACCAAATACTTTATTCCTGTTATTAAACACTGTTAGATCAATTACGAATAAGAAATTTTATCTTCATTTATTCTTTTCTAATGCTCCTTTATGTAGATCCTAGAATATGACCTCTATCATCTTTCTTTCAGAGAAACTTCTTTTAATGTTAATAATAAATAAGCCCAGAAAAACCCAGGCTTAAGTACTTCTCATTCACTTTTGAAGGATAATTTGATAATTTTGTTTGTACACAGAATACAATGTCGATTTTTTTCTTTCAGCACTTTAAATATTATGTTCTTTTCTTATTCATTCTTTTCTTACTTATACGATGTCTGAAAAGAAATCCAATATAATTCTTATCCTTGATTTCCCATAAGTAAGGTGTTTTTCCTCTGGCCTACTTCAAGATTGTCTGTTCTTCATTTTCTGCAGTTTGAATATAACTAGATATAGATTTTTTTAGTATAAGTCCTGCTTGAGTATCCTCTGAGCTTCCTGGGTCTGTGGTTTATTTTCTGTTATTAATTTTGGAAAACTCTCAGTCATTGCTCCAAATCATTTCACAGACAGGCCCTCAAGAACAGCGCAAATGGAGACTCACCCACCCTGTCCACCATAGCTTACTACTGTCCCCCACACTGTCTCCCACAGTCCCCCACTGAGCCCCACCAGTTATCCCTCCACCCTATCCCCAAACTGTACAGTGAATAATAAAAAAAGAAAATCACAAAATGTTAAAAAAAGAAAAAAAAAAGGAGGAGGAGGAAGGAAAAAACGAGTAGGGGAGAAAAGAAAAAAATAACAAAGTAAACATTAACTACGGTCAAAGTCCTTCTTCAGATCACCAAACATAAACCAAAAAGGTTAAAAGGGTCCAAACCTAGGCCCAGCCAGGGACTTAAACAGGTGCTCTGAATTCCCTACCAAGGGCTGCTCATGAGATCCTAGCAAGAAATAAGCCAATCACAGCTGGGTATAATCCACAGTGATTTTCTCACATTTTGATCCCAATAAGTCTTTAAAAAAAAAGAGAGAGAGAAAGAGAGAAAAAGAAAGAAACAGAGAAGAAAAGAAAGGTAGGTAGGGGGCAGGGGGACAGATACCAAAAGACTTTTTATGTATGTGGGTCATAGCCATTATTAACATTAGTAATAGGAAAACCTCATTTAGAATAGACTCAGAAGGCTGACGGGGAGCTCTCAAACCCTACCACTTCTGTCAATTGCAGACCCAACAGGAAGAAAAGGGCCTCTTTTACTATCCCAACACAAGGAAGAAAGTTTTCCCTTCTCTCCCAACAACAGCCCAAAGAGAGACAGCCAATGAAAAGCCACTATACTTCCACTCCCAGTTTACACCCAATGGACTTTTACTTTGTAACAGCCTACCAACTCTCCATTTTCCTCTATAAAAGACTGTTCCTTTCCTCGTCCATGTTCTCTGGGCACGGCTATGCTTTTGCAATTCTCCACTATTCCCAAATAGACCTATTTCTGCTGGCAAAATAACTGGTAGGTTAATATCATTAATACTTACTTTATTAGAAATAAAAACGTATGGGATGCTTCAGTGGCTTTTCCATTTCTTGTATGAAAAGCTGTAATAGGGGCACCTGGGTGGCTCAGTCGTTAAGCGTCTGCCCTCGGCTCAGGTCATGATTCCAGCATTCTGGGATCGAGCCCCGCATCAGGCTCCCTGCTCAGCGGGAAGCCTGCTTCTCCCTCTCCCACTCCCCCTGCTTGTGCTCCCTCTCTCACTGCCTCTCTGTCAAATAAATAAAATCTTAAAAAAAAAAAAAAGCTGTAATAATTTTGGCTTTTGGAAAGCTCATTCTGTCTACACTTAATATAATTTCTTCATTAATCTCTGAATGATTGGTCTCAAGAAGCCACAACTTAAGTGGCATTACCATATTGTATTTGTTCTGTTGCATAAGACAATGGTATGTTAACATTTACAAAGCTGAGAGGAAGCCGCTTTTCATTTCTTATTTATAGTTTTGCCTGAAGTCTTTGGAATAGATTCTTCCTTTCCATAAATCAGAGGACCCACTATATCTACTCTGGTATTTTTAAATGTAGAAGCTGCAATTGTGGGACAAGAAAGCAACAATCCACCATGCTCTGTATCTGCATTATTCAGCAAGGACAGGGGTTCTGGGTGTTGGACATGGCACAGTATCTCAGGAGAAGGAAAAGAGAAGCCCGTTCCATTTATTCCTTCTCCGACATTTTTCCTTTATGTAGATCTGAGTTTCTGATAGATATAATTTCTCTTCTCTCTGAAAAACTTCTTTAATATTTTAACTTCAACATCTAACATAATTGGGTGGAAAACTTCCTCAATTTTGTTTGAGAAAGTCTTTACTTCTCCTTCACTTCTGAAGGTTAACTTCACTGCATACAGAATTCTAGGTTGATAGTTTTTCCTTGCTTGCTTGCATAGTTCCTGAAGACAAGCACCATATAATATTTATCTTTGTCCCTTTCTAGGTAGGGTGGGTATTTTCCCCCCTGCTCTGGCTTCTTTCACTATTTTCTCTTTGATTTTTCTGCAGTTTGAATATATATCTAAGTGTAGATTTTTTGTTATTTGTCTGCTTACTATTTTCTGAATTTTCTGATCTGTGGTAGATTTTTTGTTATTTGTCTGCTTACTATTTTCTGAATTTTCTGATCTGTGGTTTGGGATCATTACTAGGAAATTCTCAGCTGTTACTTCAAATATTTTTTCTGTTCCTTTCTCTCCTTCTCCTTCTGATATTTCCATTATGTGCTATACCTTTTGTAACTGTCCCACATTTCCTGGATATTCTATTCAATTTTCTTCAGTTTTTTCTCTTTGTATTTCAGTTATTGACATTTCTTTAAGCTCACTGATTCTTTCCTCAGGTATATTCAGTTTACTGATAATCCCATCAAAGGGATTCTTCATTTCTGTTTCACAGTGTTTTATTTCTACTATTTCCTTTTGATACTTTATTAAAGTTTCTTTCTGCTTACATTTTTCATCTGTTCTTGCATGTTACCCACTTTTCCCACTTATAGCCCTTAACATATTAATGACAGTTGTTTCAAATTCCTGGTTCAATAATTCCAACATCCCTACCATGTCTAAGTTTGGTTCTGATGCTTGCTTTGTTTCTCCAAGCTGCATTTTTTATCTTTAAGTATGTCTTGCAAGTTTTTGTTGAAAGATGGACAGGATGTATTGATTAAAGCAACTGGTACTGGTTCCCACAGGGATGTCTGCTCCTGGACTTCTGCTCTGGTGAAGTTGTGATTCTCTGTATCTGCCTGTCTCTCTCCAATTTGGGGAGCAACAGTTCGCTGTAACCTCAATTCTGTGATGGAAATATATATATAACTTGTAACTATTTTGGCAGGAATCTTTCTAAATTTGTCTAAATTTGTCTTATAATAGCATATGGAACATAATTTAACTTAATCATTCGCAGCCATTATCATGATCATTAAAGACTGTTTTGTACATGTTCCTGGGTTACTGTTTTTAAGCTGCAGTGTTTTATGAACCTGCTTTTTATAGTCATCTCAATTGATGTCAGACTCCTACTGATTACTAAATTCAGGGTGCCAGTCTCTCTCTTTTTTTTTTTTTTCAGTCTCTTGACAAATCTATTTCCTCTCCTTTGTTGCTTCTAATCTGCTGCACTGCTCCTGGATGACCATCGCTCTCTCCAATTCTACTCCTGTCCTAGTTTTTGTTCACTTCAGATCTTGTGCATTCCTCCATAACAGAAGTCAGATGGTGTCCAGGAGCTCCATGTGTCCTAGCTGCCCTCCACATCTCCATTAGGTCAGGAAAAACCCAGAGTTTCTTGTGATCCTCCAGGCAGGATTTCTTAACTGCGGCACTAGTCTTGGTTTGGACAGGGTCATTCTTTGTAATGAGGGATGTCCTGTACATAGCAGGATGCTGAATAGCGTATCTGGCCTCTTTGCACTACGTAACAGCAGCAGACCCCCAACTGCTATGATTAAAATGTATCTCCAGACAATGCCAACTGTCCCCAGGGAAGGGGAGAGGGTCACCCCCAGTTGAGGACCACTGCTCCAGGGATTAGAATGGAGGCCGGAGATCTGGGTGCTCAGGGATAAGACCCCTCTTTCAGAGCCTCTGCATCACCTTGGAAGAGCAAAAGTGAGGCCTGGATCTCAGCATATCCCCGACAAGATTCCTACTCCTCCCGCCCCTCAAACTTCCAGGCTCACCACCATCATCTTCCTTAACATTATGTCTTATTTACACTTACCTGGGCCACAGAAAGAAACCCTGACTACTGATCAACCCACATCCCCAGGCTCTAATCTCTATTTATTCTGACTCTCCCTTTCTGGATCCCTATCTACTAAAATACTAACAAACCAACTCAGAAGGAAGATTTAATTGTGACAGGTTTTCACTTTGATATCTGTGGTAGTCCTCTAGGTTCCAGACAAGTGTTGATGTCAAATAATGACCAAAAAATACATATACAAAAGCTCATGAGTGGTTACTTGCTACCTCCTTGATCCAAAAATAGGAAATAGAACTATTGTTTTTTGTTTTTGTTTTTTTTAGTAATCTCTGTACCCAATGTGGGGCTCCAACTCACGACCCCAAGATCAAGAGTCATATGCTCTTTCAAATGAGCCACACACACCCCCCAAACTGTCACTGTTTCTCATCAAATTTTATATTGCTATGCTAGGTTCAAAGACTAACAGAACTATCAAACTCCAAACTAGAAATTATGCAAAAATGCCAAATTGGTCATAATTCACATACAATTAGTCAAATTTGAGTCATTACACCTAAATCAATAACTCTAAGATCAAAATGAGTCTTTTATTGCCACAATAATTACAGAACAGGTGATCCTAACTGAACAACAGACTGCTAACATGATTACTTCCTTTCTTCCTATAATTTGGTAAAAAAATATATATATATATATATATTTATACATATATATATATATATATATAAATATAGAGAGAGATAAAATTTGTTTAGCCTTAAAAGTGATGTATTTATTTATTCTTTCAGTTAACTAGCCTATGGGCCATTTTCCTTTTAAGAGTTCACACACCCGGTAAAAAAAAATTATCTTGTACAGAATGTGGACTGTGAACACTTCTCGAAGCCTAACAGTGAAAATGAGTTTGGACTGTGGTAAACAGAAGAAAGAATATCTCCAACATATAGTAGTAACTTCAAAAATAACTGGGAAGAGAAGGGGTTAGATATTAAATGCTTTCTCTCATACTCTTTTCTAGGTCAAATTTATGCCTCTTCTCAATGGATATAAGAATTACTGCTCTACTGATCTTTGCTCTCCACCACAACTAAATCCTGAAGCTGTGATACAAAGTCCTGGTCCACGTATTAATCATGCTTTTTTTAAATTTTCTGTATAATGCTTTAGCATCTTGAGGCCTTGCACACCACAAAAGGAACTGCCCCTCTAAGGGTTAACTAATTCCTAGAGATAGCCAACAACTTACCAGGAGCATGCCTTTGATACACAAACCAACCAATCCAGAGTCCATACCCATCCTTCATCCCACTCCTGCCATCCAGGACAACACCCACTCTGTCCTAAACGCCCCAAGGCAAGATCCAGACAACTAAGGACCACTGCATAGAGCAAGCAGAGCCTGCCAAAATCAATCCAATCCTAAACTTGCTCAGCTTGCCTACCGTGGCTTGCCTACTCCTTCCAGAAAAAAACCATAAATGCTCTGGCCCATTCTTAAACCTTCTGCCTCCTGACCAACCCTAGTACTTTCCCCACCCCTGGCTTCCCCCACCCTGCCCAGCACGTGTCCTCTTAGAGGGATTGTGAATAACAAACTCTTTTTCTCCTTTCTTTTAATGTAGGCTCCATGCCCAGTGTGGAGCCCAATGTGGGGCTCAAACTCGCGACCCCCAAAGATCAAGACCTGAGCTAAGTCAAGAGTAGGATGCTTAACCAACTGAGCTACCCAGGCATCCCTGTCTTTTCAAGAGCTACCTTTTCTCCTCTGTTGGCCTCACCATACCTGAATAACAATAAAATCTACATTCAAAACAGTTTTCCCTTTTCAGTATTTTCTGGGCCACTATGAGTAAATGCCAATCCTTCCTTTTTACCCAAGAGTCTTCGGCTAGCAGGAGGGAGGAAAGGAAGAAAAGAATATTGAGAAATTCCTTAACTCTAAGTGCTAAAGGGAATCTGACCCTAATAATGCTTTTATGCCATTTATCCAAGACAGATTAGTGACAGGAGAATCCAACATTACTGACCTCTGACTCTTGTGGAGTAAATGAAGAGATGTTTTATTCATTCTAACAGAGATGGGTGCCATTGTCACCCACTACTTCCAAACTGACTCTCTGGAAAGGACAGGTTCTCCTGGTGACCCTGAGGATGAAAGGTTCTGCAATTTCCCATATTACACTTTATAGGGATCTTGACTATTTAATTAGTGGGCTGCAGTTTTCACATGCAACGGACAGTTATCATTTAAGATGTATATTTAGGAACAAATATGGCTCTTGCCTTTATTTAAGGTATTTTACAACATAAGAAACAACACAAATAACATCAGTAAAGGATGTAGCTAGCCATTAATTAGCAGATAACACAACATGTCTTAGATAATAAGCAAACATCAATTAATAATAGTAACAACAGTTGTTGCTAATTATGTTCTTTCCATGTAATAGCTTTTAATCCTCATAACTCACCTGTGAGGATACCCCATTAATACTTTGTCCAACACCCCGCAACTAATAACTGAAAGAACAGGATTCACACCTAGGCAATTGGCTCTAGTGACTGTGTCTGCAATCACACACACACACACTCTGATATCTTTCATTTATGAAAATGGCATCTGGGTGCCTGGGTGGCACAGTCATTAAGCGGCTGACTCTTGCTATCAGCTCAGGTCTTAATCTCAGGGTCAGGAGTGCAAGCTCCCAGCATGGAGCCTACTTAAAAAAGGGGGGGGGAAAAGGCACCAAAAAGAATAGTTTTCACAAGTGCTGACAAGCTGACCTCTCAGCCCAGCTCTGCAATGTGAATATGCACTAAGAGATGCTGACTGGCATTAAGGACACCAACAGTTTTCATCAATACAAAGCAAACTGACTTATAAGGGGTAAAGAACACTGGTGCCATTAGACCACACTTTATTTTTTTTTTTAAAGATTTTATTTATTTATTCGACAGAGATAGAGACAGCCAGTGAGAGAGGGAACACAAGCAGGGGGAGTGGGAGAGGAAGAAGCAGGCTCATAGCAGAGCAGCCTGATGTAGGGCTCGATCCCGCGAATCCAGGATCACGCGCTGAGCCGAAGGCAGATGCTTAACCGCTGTGCCACCCAGGCACCCCCAGACCACACTTTAACCAGACAAACCAATTTGTTCAGTTGGGAAAGAGACAAAATCAGTAAAAAAGCCACCTAACTAAGAGTCAAAAGACATATATTCAAATCCTAAACTTATGATTTATTCAGGTCCCTTTAAACTCTTAGTTTTCTCATCTATAAAATGGGAATAATAGCTAACTTCACAGGTACACCGAGAGGATTAAATGAGACCAAGTATGTCAAAAATCTCTGCAAACATTAAGGCCCAATATAAAAGTAACGAAGTACTGCTCCTCAGCGGAGGTAAAAAACCAACTTCACGTGAGTTTGGTGGCTGGGTCAGTCATTTTTTTTTTTTTTAAAGATTTTTTTATTTATTTATTCGACAGAGAGAGAGACAGCCAGCGAGAGAGGGAACACAAGCAGGGGGAGTGGGAGAGGAAGAAGCAGGCTCATAGCAGAAGAGCCTGATGTGGGGCTCGATCCCAGATCGCTGGGATCACGCCCTGAGCTGAAGGCAGACGCTTAACCGCTGTGCCACCCAGGCGCCCCTGGGTCAGTCATTAAATGTGTTGCCACGTTGCAGACTGGATGTGAAACTTTACAGGAGGATGACCTTAATCTATTTCAAGACTGAAGATGTTATTAACAGAAAAAAGAGAAAATTATAGAGTCGTGTCACATAATTTGGGTAAGAAAGACCCAAGAAGCAGGAGGGGGAGGGCTGAATACAATCCTGCAATTGTAAACTAAGATTAAGTCTCAAGAACCAGGGTGTATCAACTCCACAGCAAATGGGTAAACTACTTTAAAGTCACAGCACTATACCTCACAATCTGATGAAAAAAATTCCAAATACTGTTTATGATATATATTCAGGATAGCCGAATACCAAGCTTAATATTCTAAAGAATTACTTTATTTTCTTGCCTCTTTAATATATTAATTCCAATCTCCCAAAATAGTTACAGTCCAAAGCATAATTTTCTTGCTTACATTACTTCAAACATCTCTAGAGTTAAAGAATTTCTGGTTATTTAGAAAGTTGAATATAATTTTGATTAAGCCAATAAAACTAGAATAATATGAAAGTAAATGTATATTACAGCTTTGGGCATAATAAGTTTGGAGCTGATGGAAGAATCCCAACAGTGAACGCACCACATAGAAATGTACACCTTCTATAGGTTAATAAATGAGACAACCAAATTTAAAAGCCAAACAGTAAATGAGAGAAAATATTCAAAATAAAACATGAATAGCTTTATTATAAACACATCTGACAAAACCAATAAGAAAACATTAAGACTCAAAAAAAAAAAATACAGAAAGGCATAAGCAGAGAATTCACAATGAAGGAAATGCAACCAATAAACAAATATATAGAAAAAAATTCAACCTCAAAGAAATGCAAATTACAAGAGATTCCACTGTTGGACTATTAATGAAAAATATTAAGACAGTCATGCTAGTCCACTGAATCTGTGTAGTGCTCCTATGCACTGCTGGCAGCAATATAAACCATTCCAACATATATATAAACATTCCAGTATAAACCACTGGAAAACAATTTGGCAAAATGTGTCAAAGTCTTACAAATGCTTCTTTTGACTTGGAACATATTCTCTTTTTTCCCCAACATATTAATTCAACAACTCTACACTTTATGCCATGATCACCACAGGTGTAGCGATCATCTTTTGCCATACAACACTATTCCAACACCATTCACTGTTTCCTATACTGTACCATTCATGCTGTGACTTCTTCATTCTACAACTAGAATTTGGTACTTCTCACTCCCCTTCACCTGGTTTACCCATCCCTCCCTTCCCCCTCTCCTCTGGCACCCATCAGTTTGTTCTCTATATTTATGGGTCTGTTTCTGCTTTTTGTTTGTTCATTTGTTTCGTTTTTTTAGATTCCATACGTAAGTGAAATCATATTGTATTTGTCTTTCTCTGACTTATTTCACTTAGCATAATACCTCTAGGCCCATCCATGTTGTCACAAATGGCAAGATCCCATCCTTTATATGGCTGAATAATATTCCATTGCACATATACACTACTTCTTTATGCATTCATCCAATGGTGAACATTTAGGTTGCTCGCATATCTTGGCTATTGTAAATAATCGTGCAATAAACATAGCAGTGCAAATATCTTCTCAAATTAGTGTTTTCATTTTCTTTGGGTAAATAGCCAGCAGTGGAATTCCTGGATCATATGATATTTCTACTTTCTTCTTTTTGTATTTCTATTTTTTTTTATTTTTTGAAGAACCTCCATACTGTTTTCCACAATTGCTGTAACAACTTACATTCCTACAAACAGTGCACTAGAGTTTCATTTTCTCCACATCCGCACCAACACTTATCTCAGAGGTGCTATCTCTGTGGTTTTGATTTGCATTTACCTGACAATTAGTGATGTTGAACATCTCTTCATGAGGCTGTTGGCCCTATGTAGGTAGGTCTTCTTTGGAAAAACGTCTGTTCAGGTCCTCTGCCCATTTTTAAATTACATTAATTGGGTTTTTGGTGTTGAGTTATAGAAGTTTTAATATATTTAGGATATTAACCCCTTATTATGTGAAAATATCTTCTCCCACAAAGTTGATGTTCCATTTTAAGGTTTCCTTTACTGTGCACAAGCTCTATATTTGACGTAGTCCCAGTAGTTTATTTTTGCCTTTGTTTCCCTTGCCTGAAGAGACACATCTAGAAAAATGTTCCTATGGCCAATGTCAAAGAGATTTTTGCCTGTTTTCTTCCAGGAGTTTTATGGCTTTAGGTCTCACATTTAATCCATTGGTCTTTAATCCAAATGGTCTTTAATCCATTTTAAGTTTATCCGTGTATATGGTATAAGAAAGCATTCTTTCTTTTGCATGTAGCGGTCCAGTTTTCCCAGCACCATTTATCTAAGAGACTCTTTTCCCCACTGTATATTCTTGCCTCCTTGGTCACAGTTTAATTGACCATATAAATGTGGGTTTATTTCTGGGCTCTCCATTCTGTTTCATTGATTTATGTGTTTACTTTTGTGCCAATACCATACTGTTTTGATTATTATAGTTTCATAGTATGTCTTGAAATCTGGGGTTATGGTACCTCCAGCTTTCTTCTTCTTTCTCAAGATTGCTTTGGTTATTTGGGGTCTTTTGTAGTTCCATAAAAATTTTATTATTACTTGTTCCAATTCCGTGAAAAAACATTGCTGGTCTTTTGATAGGATTGCATTGAATCTGTAGGTTGCTTTGGGTAGTATGGACATTTTTACAATATTAATTCTTCCAATCTGTGAGCATGGTATGTCTTTCCATATGTCTGTACAGTCTTCAATTTCTTTCATCAATGTTTTCTAGTGTTGAGAGTACAGTTTCTCACTTTCTTTGATAAATTTATTCCTAGGTATTTTATTCTTTTTGGTACAATTGTAATTGGAATTGCTCTCTTAATTTTTCTTTCTGTTTCTTTCTTATTAGTGTATAGAAACACAAAAGGTTTCTGTAAATTAATTTTGTATCCTATAACTTTACTGAACTCATTTATTAATTCTAATTGTTTTTTGGTGGAGTCTTAAGGGATTTTTTTAATAGTTATTATGTCATCTGCGAATACTGATGGATTAACTTCTTCCTTACCAATCTGAATGTCTTTTATTTCTTTTTCTTGTCTGACTGCCGTAGCTAAGACTTCCAGTACTATGTTGAATAAAAGTGGTGAGGTGGACACCCTTGTCTCATTCCTGATCTTAGGAGAAAAGGTCTCAATTTTTCACCATTGAGTATAATGTGAGCTATGGGACTGTCATATAAGGGTATTATTATATTGAAGTATATTCCCTCTAATCCCACTTTGTTGAGAGTTTTTATCATGAACACATGTTGAATTTTGTCAAATGCTTTTTCTGCATCTATTTAGATAAATATATGTTTTTTTTATCCTTCATTTTGTTAATGTGGGGTAACACTGATTGATTTGGGAATACTGAGCTAGCCTTACATCCGGGAATAAATCCCACTTGATCATGGTTAATGATCCTTCTAATGTATTATTGAATGTGGTTTGCTAGTATATGGTTGAAACTTAAAACATATTCTTGAAATGTGACCAATGAATAAAATAATCCAAACCATGGGGATTATTAGGCATGAAGATTTCCATAACTGCAATGATTTATTACCACAAAGGGAAAAAATACAGAAACACCCCAAACAACTAGAAAATGATGTAACTAAAATGTGAAGGTCCATCCAAGGAAATATTATGCAGCAAGTGAAATACGAAAAGTATGCCAGAGCAAGAGAATACTTATAACAAATTAGTTTTTAAAAAGGGACATATACACATATATATGTAAATATATAAATCTGTATATATTTAGGGAACCATTTAGCATTTTAGAATACTTACTTCTGGAACTTCTTCTGTACATTTTAAAATCATTTCGTGTACCTATGTGTATGTAATATATTATGAACGTTCCTTGGGATGGTCTCCTGACCAGATGTCTGGAAAAATTTCAACCTGTTTATCAAGTGACCTTTCCTGGACAAGAGCCTATCCTGAGGAAAAGCAATTGACCCAAGGTATATCACTCTAGCACAGAGAGCTTCTATTAAAAAGGCAACTGTGATCCAAAACCTGGAGGTCTATGGTCTGAACCCATATTTGGTGGCTGCCATACTCCAGCACAATTCCAGACTAACACTACCATCACTCCTTCCCCCAAGGCCAAGAACAACCTATAGGTCAAGATTTAGGGAAACTAGTTCGGCTACCTCAGTTGGCTGTTGCTCAAAAAGTATCAGCCTCATTGAAAATACATCCAAGGCTGACAAAAGACCCCCAAATCTTGCAAGAAATGACAGGCTCTTGATTCATGTAATGTATTTAGTGGAAATCCACACTCTTGGCCGGATATTCATATGAACGTTTTCAGCTTTTGCAAATAAAAATATATAATTCTTTTTAAAATATATGTTACACATTTATAAATATGTATTACTATATAATTTTTATATATATTATGATTTTAAAATATGCAGAAAAAGTTTCTGGAAGTATTCTAAAATGCTAAATGGTTTTATTAATAGTGGTAATATCATCAGAGATTAAACAGTTTGTCCAAAGTCACAGCTGGTAAGTGGTAGAGTTGAGATTCAAAATCAGGCCTTAGCTCTATGCTAATCTAATTCTCCATTGATTTTTTTTACCTATTATGAAAATTTTAAACATACATTAAAAAAGAGATCAGCATAATGAACCTCCATATTCCCAACACACTTTTATGTTGTTTTTCAGCCAGTATTTTAAAGCAAATCCCAAACATATCATCCATAAATATTTTAGTTTGTATCTCTACAATGGACTTTCTACCCCACCCAAATTCATTTTTTCTATGTTGCCTCAAAAATTGCTACAGTTGAGGGGCGCCTGGGTGGCTCAAACAATTAGGCTTCTGACTCTTAATTTCAGCTCAGGCCTGATCTCAGGGTCATGGGATCAAGCCCCGTGTCCACCCATAATGTGGAGCCTGCTTAAGATTCTCTCCCCCCCAAAAAAAATTGTTAGTTGATGTTTTAGAATCTTGATCTAACCAATGCTATTAGGAAATAAAAGACAAAGCCTACCTTTGTACAAGTATATATGCTTGTATGAATATGGAGAAAGTCTGAGATGAATAGACACGAGGGGTTAGCATTATTGGGAGAATGAGACTGGAGAGGGTAGAAGGGTCAGGGAAATCACATGTTTTCTACATTTTTATATTGCTTTCCTTGTGGCAGTGAGCATATATACAAGTTTTTTAGAAATGCAATAAGCCTTAGACACAGAAAGGCCAACTCCAGAGCATGGTATGGAGTAGCCCTTATGGACGGGGATACAAGGCAGTATACCGCTTCCTTAGGAATACTGACCACACAATGTTTCTCCTTGGCAATTCTGGACCTGCTCATTTCTCTTATATACTGATTTTCTTAGGAAAGGAATAACAAATAATATTCCCTACATTAAAAAAGAAAGGAAAAAAGAATTACTGTACCAAGGTCCCTGATAAAGAACTGTCCTCAATGGGCTTGGGTAGGACTGCACCATGTTCTTTTCTTTACTCCTAGGACCTAGCCTAGTACCAGAACAAAGCAGACACTCAGTAAAACAGTGGCTGAGCTGAACAGGCCTGCGAACACATGGGCTCACTGGCAACTCTCTTTTTTTGGCTCTTCCGATGTCAGCTTGATCTATCCCAATGCAAGATAAACACCATTCCTACATTCTGTACCATGTCCCATATACTATTTTTTAAATCAGTAAATCTATTTTTTGTTACCCTTTAGGCTAAGATCAAGTATAAACCAATAAATCTGTGCCAAAGTAAGTAATCACCAAAAACTGCTATAGAAATTGAGTCTTCTGGGGCACCTGGGTGGCACAGCGGTTAAGCCTCTGCCTTCGGCTCAGGGCATGATCCTGGCGTTCTGGGATCGAGCCCCACATCAGGCTCCTCCGCTATGAGCCTGCTTCTTCCTCTCCCACTCCCCCTGCTTGTGTTCCCTCTCTCGCTGGCTGTCTCTATCTCTGTCGAATAAATAAATAAAATCTTAAAAAAAAAAAATTGAGTCTTCTAACATCTTAAAAGTTTACTCAATAAACCTGTGACAACTCCTCTTAATACTCTATACGAAAGTGCTAACTATAAAGACAAGTAATTTGTTCGTGCCACAAGCAGAGGAATCCAAATTAACCACAAAGATCTGAGCAGAACAACTCGTCTTCTCTGGGTCCCCTCTGGATGACACTAAGTCAAGTTCAAACATGGCCCCTATAAGGCCCAAGACGTGAAAAGCTTGATATTCTATTACCTCTTCCATAAAGAATTACCTGAAAATCAGAAATTCTAATATGTAGGGTGAAATCTTTAATATGTGTCCTTTACCGAAAAATATTTTAAATGTCTAAATCAAAATTAATTGGACCTCTCATAATTCTTTGCATTAGAAAAAAATGCTTATTTTTCATATATCTTCTATTTCTATAAAAACCAGGCCAAAACTGACTTAAGTTTGATTTTTCAATTGTCAAAATCCACACATAAGAAAGAAGGGCAGAACCGAAAATATATAAAAAGATTCCACTTTTCGGTTCTAAATACTGAAAAATCAGGGGCACCTGGGTGGCTCAGTCGTTAAGGGTCTGCCTTCGGCTCAGGGCATGATCCCGGTGTTGTGGGATCGAGCCCCACATCAGGCTCCTCTGCTGGGAGCCTGCTTCTTCCTCTCCCACTACCCCTGCTTGTGTTCCCTCTCTCACTGGCTGTCTGTCAAATAAATAAATAAAATCTTAAAAAATAAATAAATAAATACTGAAAAATCAAAACGAGGAGTATTTTTTGTCTTAGATTTAAAGATGAACTTGGGGGTGCCTGGGTGGCTCAGTCAGTTAAGCATCTGCCTTCGGCTCAGGTCATGATCCCAGGGTGATGGGATCAAGCCCCACATTGAGCTCCTTGATCACAGGGAGCCTACTTCTCCCTCTCCCTCTGCCTGCTGCTCCCTCTGCTTGTGCTCTCTGTCAAATAAATAAATAAAATCTTAAAAAAAAAAAAGGATGAACTTGTATTCCACAAAGATGCATTTAAAAATGTTATTTTAAAAATGCTGCCAAAGCATTGTAGCTCAACAGACACCGTTTCTCTGTCCTTGAAAGAGAATCAACTGCTATGGAGGCCAATTGCCACTTCAGTTACATAGAGCAAAACCCTACTCCTTTTCCTGTTCAGCGTTCATTCCTGGAGGATTTAGCCCGATAAAAGCAAAGACAGGAATGCAGGGATTTGGTTCAATCAGGATTTACCCTTTTAGAGTTCTAGATCAAATTTCAAAAGCCAGTTAGCAATGACATTGGTCAATTCAAGACAGGTTGGGAATAGGTCCCGCATGAATGACTGCTGCAAAGAAGGGCTGGGTGACTGACAGACAATACATACACATGGCATTTCTATCAAATATAAGCCTAAAGCACTTCACAGCTCCTCTTAAATACTTCCGAGTTTCTAAAACATAAGTTCAATTCTATTTATAATGTTTACTTGACTATACCCATCACTTAATGTTTTCTCTGTATACACAGAACATTCTCTTGTTAGGTAACAGACATAGGGTAATGACTGACACTATGTACCTATTTTGCCATAATCAACATAAAAAGTTACATAATATGACTGTATTTATATAAAAATTCAGAATAAGCAAACCCATAAAGACAAAGTAGATTAGTGGTAGCTAGAGGAGGGGTAATGGAAAAGGACTGATAGTGGGCTCAAGGTTTCCCTTTGGAGGAAAATGTTCCAGGATTAGATAGTAGTGATGGTTGCACAACTGTGTAAATACAGTAATTTTGCTTCAGAATTCTTGAGAGCGTTAGATTATCATTTTCACCGCAAACATAGAATAGAACCCCCAAAAATGGACACAAGAGGAAATACAGGATGATAGCATTAAAACAAACAAACAAAAAAAGCATTTGACACTACCTAATTTCCTAAAGTCTTCTGATTTAAGATCAAAGGAGACTAAAGAAGACCTTGGCCTTGGCCAGGACTGAAAGGGTGTCAGGGAGTAGGGAAGACTTTACCCTCCCAGTGATGGAAACTGAGTTCACTTACTGAAACTCAGAGGTAAAAATAACAAGGAAAGTAGTCGAACAACAATAAGCTACATACGTTAACCCCTCTGGAAAACATCAGTGGCCTAGACTTTCCAGTCCTGGACAACACAACAATACACCACCTCCATTCCAGCAGGACTGTGGGGAAGATGGGGAAATAAAGAAGCTTAACAATGCAAAATCCCAAGTGATATTAACAGTCTAGTGTTTACTTAAATGACAAAATACTTGACCATCTCAACAATAACATTCAGAAGAAAGAGAGGAATAAAATCAAGACACTACTGCTAATTTATTTATAATGAAAGAATTAGAAAAAAATAGTCCTAAATTTATACTATTGCATAAAAAGTTTCACTTGTCTCAACCTGTCAAATCTTTACTATGAAATAAACCAATATCACTGCTGACAAATATAGTAACTACAGTAAACAGGCATGCCAAAATCAATGTAGATTTTCAAAAAGGGTCAAGGAATCAACCGTCAGCTTAAGTTGGTTAATTTTATTAACATGGTTAAATATGACAGGCTGTCACAAAACTCCCAGATTCTTTTACATGAGCAAAGTTAGATGAATTAGATCCAAATTTTATATAATAGCTTTCCCAATTTCTAAAAATACATCAACTTTGTCACTTATCTTAAAATTTCTGCTTTACTTCTCTAGCTCCACCTCAAAAGAAACTTCTACAAGGCCATATATCTTGACATAGTGAAAGCAAAATAATCACAGCACTCAGCAGTGCTATTAACATTTCTGAGCCACAAGGGATTAAATAGGCAGATGCTATGGAAAGTGCCTGGTGGGAGTGGACAGGCGCAGAGTTGAGACTGCACCACAGCTGTGAGGGATTGAAGCTGCTAGCTACGGAATCAAGCTTAGGAGAAACTCTGGGCACAATTCCGGCATCCGAAATAAATTAAAGTAAACAGTCTTGCTCTCTCTCATCCACCCTGTTAGCAGCCTCTCGACTGAGTGGAGACCACACACTCAGACCACACAGCGCCAGCTGAACTCCTCGCACGCAACATCTACAAGCTGTCACTCTGCAGCGCAGAGGGGGGAAAAGGAGGGGGGAAGATTGAGGGGGGTGAGAAAGGAGAGAAGGAAAGAGGGGGAGGGGAGAGTGGAGAATCTCCTCTACATACAGCTGGACTGCGTGATATGTGGTTTGAAGAAAGGGAAAAACCTCCCTGAGAAAACAAGCTGGCCATGGCCCTGTGTATCCCTGATCTGTACTCCCCCGTATCAATTTAGTAGCTGATGAAGGATTAACAAAGCACGCATTTAACATCAATTAACCTCCTATCCATCACAGGTCAAAAGAGAAAATTACCATTATAAAAGCATTTCACTAAAATAAAGAGGAAAGGCCACATTTTCTTATAATTTATAATATATACTTAAATAAATGCATTTTCTTTTAGATTTATATTATATTAGTTTTAACCCATCTGCCTCTTTTCCTTTAATGAAGCGCACAAAATGAATTTAAAGTATTTCTGCAACAGACGTCAGAAAATTTTAATTTTATAATTTTCCCATATTTCATTGTGATGTAACCTTTAATTTTCCAAAATATTTATTGGTAGAATAAAAGATGGAAAATTATTTTTTTACATAACTTCAGACTAAAAATACATTAAAAAAATAACTAGTAGCAGTGATATTAGGAAAAAAACAGAAAAATGGAAACACAAAAGTAGCTTTAGAATGATTAATCAAATTTTTTTTACTATTTATTAAAGAGGAATTTTGCTGATTTTAATAGCTAACAAGAAATATGAAGAAAACAAGTAATCAGGTGTCTTACCCTGTCAGGTCCCCAGAGGCTTGGCTCAGCTCAGCTAAAGGGATAAGACCAGGAGTTGGAATAACATAAATTCTAAATCACTGAAGACTTGGAGAACCTTCACCAAACAGGCCAAGGACAGACTGATGTTAAAGCACTGTTTTCTTAGATCAGGCCACAGAAAAATGAAAGTTTCCCCCCAAAATAATAGCAACAATTAAAAAGCAAAAAAAAAAAAACAAAAAAAAAAAAACAAAAAAAACCCCTCCCCATGCTACTCAAGTTAGCATCACCAGGGAACAAATCAGAAACACAGAATCTCAAGACCCCAACCCAACCCTATCTACATTTGAGCCAATTCTGCGCACATTAACATCTGAGAAGCACTAGATAGGCTTATCCTGTCCAGAGACACCATGGAGCCAAAGGACCCCAGAAAAATCTCATTGCAGAGATGCCTAGAGAGTTTCAACAATAAAATTACACTCAACCAGACTCTCAGGCCACCCAGCAACAGAAGCAAATGTAGAATTCACCACATCCTCCTTGAGTCATGTTCAACCTATCCTAGAATAGACTTGCCTCTTGGGGCTGGGCTAACCCCCAGAGAGATCTCCTAGAGATACTGGAGAAGGGTTTTAAAGAAGGTAATTTATTTCCTTCAGTTTTCTGTAAACTCGGACTCTACTTTTCCTGTGCAAGGTCAAGGTCAAGTTATCTCAGCACAGCCACACATTTTACCATCTAAGGGCACAGGGTGGGACAAGTCTCAGAGACAGGGTCATGAACTCTTCCATCTAGCTTTCTAAATTAATCATCTCTCTCTTGCATCTCAAAACCATAGTCAACAAAAATATAATCACGCATGAATCTGAAAGGATGTGTAGGGTATAAGTTGTGCTAAGAATCACTGGTCTCACAAGGGACATCTACAGAAAGGAAGGACTGAACTAATAAAGCATCTCTATTTTCCCAGCTCTCTTTAGACTTCTTTCCTTCATCACTCCTACAGACAAAATATAATTTAAATATACTATGTTTTTGAGTGAAAACATAAGCTTTTATGCTTTAATTCACTTGGGAATAAAGAATAATTTAAAAAATACAATGGACAAATGGCACTTAAGTAATATATATACATATATATGAAAAATACCTTCACTCCTGCTATAATGTTTGGGATTAAAGGGAAGGGCATGTACATGAAGTGACTAGGAAAGAACAGTGGAAGCAAGATAGTATTTAGGGGAAAGGTCTGACAATTTGGCTCTCTAGAGCTCCCACATAACTGACCTGTTACATAAATACTTGAGTACCCAGCTAATCTCCTAGAACGAGCACCGGATTTCATCTTAATTAGAAAAGTTAATTAAAAGTCTCCATCTTTATTTCCCAGAAACTATAAAATCCCCTGCCTTAGCAGGCTAAGTCTCATAGAGGACAATGATCTTCACTACAATTCAAGTCAAAGCTTTACTACTTAGGTCTAAAGGTGGCTGGTTCTCTAACTCGTGCCACCAGACAATGATGACATATTGAAAATGAAACAGGCCAGTGCAATCCATCCCCTCTTCAACCACCCTCCAAAAACACAAACAAAAACAAAAATTTCAAAGAAGATACACTACTTAATGGAAGAAGAAACAGTTCATGTAAAAGCACAGCGTTATTCATTTATCAATCTATTGCCAATTGTACCCATGTCCCTTACCATTCTCTTTTTATTAGGTCTACACTGGGTGAACAAAACATTAGTTCTTGATATTTTATAAAAAATAATTTTTTCAGGGAAAAAAAAGTGTCCTGGTGTTTGTTTGTTTTTTCAGAAAGCTCACATGGACAATACTGACGAAGTCATTATCAAATAAAATGGATTTCTATCTTTGTTTAGTCCATCTAGGTTTGTGATATATACAGAGACTGGTCACCCAGCACCTCAAAAGGTGACAGTGCTGGATTCCTTGTTAAAGAGATAGATAAACTAGAATTTGGAACAGGGAACCCTCAGAATATTCAGTCAAAACAAATATTTATTAGGACTTGCTATGTCCCAGGCACTATACTAGGGAAATGAAAGGAACAAGATTTTGTGACAAGGAGCTCATGGATGACCTTGACCTTTAATAAAGTGATGGGTACTGAAACCAGAAAGCAGTGGGATAAGTGAGAAATTGAGTGTAAATAACTATGTAAGAAATCTGCCTGGGAAGGAAAGAGAAATTTTAACAAAGGAATGTGAAATCAAAGGAGGATGCTACTTTTTTACTGTTACTATTTTTCTATTTTGTTTTATTGTTGTCTGTCTCTAGGCATGTTTAAAGGCTGACAAGAATAAGCCATTAGCAAGTGCTCCCAAAGGCAAGAGGGGATCGGGTACAGAAATATGTTTTAGGGTAAATACAATCTCTTTCAGTGTAACTGGAGAAAGAGGAAAGGTTTTTTGGAAGAGCATGGGATTCTCCATTGATAGTTCTATTCGTTGTCAATTAGGTGGCAAGATTATCTGCTAAGAGTATAGGTTATGTGAAAGGATGAGAGATTTGAGAAGAATAGGAAATGCTTAAAACAGGTTCTGCAGAGAAGAGAAGCATGAACTGACACAGAAAACTCTAGAAAATTCTTTGATGGCCAGTTGAAAATGGTGACCATGGATCTATAGGAGTACAAATCTAGATGCTAGATTTTCCCTTGTTGAGTTCAGCAGCTCAGTTCAAGCATTAGAGAAGGTAAAGAGTTGAAATGGTCGAGGGCTGAGAATTTGCCATCAAATGCTACAGAAGGATAACAATACAACTGAGCATTCCGATATGAGAGTGACCAAAGATGAGGTAAAAGAGCAGGTGTAAGGAGGCAATTGAGTAAGTGTTAGACACTAAGCAGAGTGGGAGATTTGAGCTTTGGATTTCAGAAGTGGACTAGTTTCAGGTGAGGGCAGCACTTCAGTCCTGCTCCCCCACTCCCAAACACATCTCTGGCAATAGCCATACCTCTTTGCTGTGGCTCCAGCTCTCAGCAGGCTGTAGTTTGTCCTTTTGTTCCTTTTACTTGTCAGTTTCTCTTTGGGCCTCACTACCCCTTATTTGTTCCCTAACCCTGCCCACCCCCCCACAAGTAGTCCCTTTATTAAAACCTCCTTATTTGAACCATCTGGCATGAATTCTGATTCCTGCTGAGACCCTCATTTATCCAGATACACATCATGTCAATCACACGGGGCTTTCATTAAAATTAAACTAAAACCAAATATTCCTGGCTTTTAGTCTTGTTTTGTCTTTCAGTAAAATTATAATACAATGAAAGTTAAAATCATACACGCTCCAATATCACATAACTTTATAAGTGGAAAAGGCCTTAAAAAATCATCAAATCTTACAGATGAAACCATAAGCCAACCTTGTCAAGAGCAGCACAGCTAGCAAGTAGCAAAGGGAGAATTCATTCATCATTGCACAATGATTACTGAATGCTAACTTTGTGCCAGGCACCACTCTCAGTGCCTGCCTGGATCTACCTTATGCAGCTTACATTCTAATTAACTAATTTCAGGCTTCCCAAATCCCAGTGTCCACTGTTTTTTCCACTACTGGCACCAAGACTTATTTTAAGAAGGAAACAGTAAGTAGAAGGAATTATTAAAATCAAAACCAGAAATTAAGACTGGGATGCACCCCCATCTTAAATACTACCAACAGTATTAAGTTTAAGAATGTTCATGAAGCTTTTGAGCAAGTCTAATACGATTTTCCTGGAGGGAAAAAATGCTTGATAAATAAGTTCCAAACTCCTCTGCCTTACCTTCAAGGCACTCCATAATCCAAAATGCACTTACTTACCAGCCTATGAGCCTTTGTCTTTGGTGTACCACCCAGATATTCCTGTGCCTTCCCTAGGAAGGGCCAATTCTCCCCATCGAGGTCTGACTTCTGTCTAACCCCAACAGATTTTTCCCTTCTCTGAATTCCTGCTGTACTTACGCTCAATATTACAGTTTAGTTGTTAGCTATTCTTTAATTGAGAGAACAAAAATGCCCCTTCTGAATCTTGCCTAATGTTTTATTTCTAATGTGTATGTCAGGCATGTGCTAAAATTGGGAGATACAAAAATGACCGAGACTAACCTCTGTCCAGCCAGAACTTAGCCTTTTGACAGATTATTTAAATACCAATAATATCTATAGCCCCTAAGACAACACAGGGATAGGACAGTGCTAACTGGTTACAGGATTCACTGAGCTGGAAAATTTCAAACCAGGAAGAGTTCTTATAGATAATCCAGTTTTCTATATTCCCTGACTACAGGAAAAAGGAAACTGAAGACCAAAGAGGCTAAGCCCATGCTATGAAGCAGGTGGGTGGTAACTCACAGACCAGTAAATGGTTGCTTTGCTCCTAAGCCAAAATAACTTTGACTCCCTAATTTTCAAACTGAAGGCCAAAGATGACCATGGGTGTGTCCACAGCTTCAAGAGTCATATTTCTCTACAATTACTTTCCGTTTTTGTGTATCAAAAATAATTATTTTAAATTAACATACACTGAATCATCTGATAATAACAAAACTACCACCATGCAATTTCACCATGCACTCCAGGAGATCCATGAACATATTCCTCACCATCTGAGAACAATCAAACATTCTAGCATACTGCTTAGCAGAGTGATCAATGTTATTTCCCATGCCAGTCAATTTCAAAATCCTCTCTACTCAACATTGGCCTAAAACTCATCCATTCAATACACATTTATGCTCCTGCGATGTGGGAGGTGCTGTACTAGGACCTGGCTACATAAAGATGAATAAATTGGAGAATGGGTGAAAAAGCAATTAAAAGACTAACTACATAACTAGCATTTCTTATACTACTGCCTAATCCTGCCACTCCCTGACACTAGAAATTATCCAAAGTCCTTTATTAGAAGACTGCCTTTGCAAAATTTTTCGAGTACCAATTTTATTTCCCATAAGATTCATACATAACAGGCTCTCAAATATTAAAGGAATGAATGAAAATTTAAGCAGGTTAATAATCATCTTTTCAAAAGGTGATAGTTCAAAATTACATTCGGTACAGAAAATTAAATGTCTGACATGAAAAAAAAGAAATTTCTGAAACTTCCAAGAGTTATTCCAAATTACACTGGGGGATCCTCTGCTTCTCTGCTTAAATTAAGTTCCTACATAAACAGAAGAGAATATCTGAGTAGTAAGCACACATCATCCTCTTTCTATTACCACCCTTTGAGTCAACAACTTTTAACATACAGATGGTCCTCAGCAAACTTTTGCCTTTCAGTTTCTTTGTTAGTAGAGTCAGTTACGCAAAGCCTGGCCAGAATATACTGACTTTTATAAATAAAATATTATTATGTATTAGGAGACTGAGCCACATAACCTCAGTTAGAACTAGCTTTTCAATAAGGTATATCCAAATGATTTAATTAAGGTGTGGCTGATTCTGGAGTATTTTTAAAAGTTCTTGTCAGTTTACTCAGATTCATTTAAAAAAGAAACTTTCGCATACTTATTATGATTGACCTTTACCGATTAAGAATAGCTTATTTGCATTTAAAGATAAGCTTTTCAAGAACTGTTTCTTGGAAATTTAGAAAGTGTCTATTTACAAAATCTTGTGCTACCAAGTTAAGCATCACCAGGCTTAAATGAGAGATGACACTGTGTTTGGGTAGTGCAGGCTGTAAAGCTTCAGTGCACGGTCTCAAAGGAAGTTAAACTGAGTGAGTACAGGCTAGTTAGATAACCACTCTGGGCTTCCGTTTCCCCATCTGTAAAATGGGGAAAATATAAAGTATCTAACTCTTGCAAGGAGTAAATCAGTCAGTAAATTTAACGCTTACAAGAGTGAATAAAGGCACGCAGACAATGCTCAGTATAACTCTAATCTGTTACAATCCTAAGCAAAACGTGCCTCACTTTCGCTCTTCGCGAATAAATTCCTACATCTGGCACAGTGACAACTACGCAGGGGCGTAAGGGGACGTGTGAGGCCGACTACAACCAACCCGTCGAGGGTCAGTGCTCTGGAGGCCCACGCCCGGCGCGGGAATGGGGGACTCGGCCTCTAGCAGGTGCCCAGAGACTGCGCGGATGCAGGGACAGGACCCGCGCCGCGCCTTCCTCCTCGCAGGGCCTGGAGAGGGGTGCAGGACGCTGAAACCGGCGCTGGCGGACCACTTTCACCCGCCTCTCCGAGAGAGAGGCCAGGCGCCAGCGCCCGCCGCCCTGCCTGTCCGTGCCTCCCCAGTCTGGCCCTTAGCCAGGACCTCCAGGCTCCAAAACATACCTCCAGCCTGCCTGCCGCCCCCTACGGCCCGCAACGACAAAGCTCCCGGCGGCTCTCGCGAAGAGCTCCCGGGCAGCCGCGGCCCCAACCGCCGGCGCCTTCACTTCCGCCCGCTGAGAGCGCCGAGAGCGTCGATCCGCCGGGTAGTCGAACACCGAGTCCTCGATGGGCCAAGCCGCTCTGGGAGGGGCGGGGCCTGCTTCCTGTAGGGCTGGCGCTGGGGCTGCTGCGGCGGGGACAGATGGGTAGTTGGTGGGGCTGCCTGGAGGGTTGTGGCGTGGGGCTAAGGTGGGGGTGAGCTAGGAGAGTGCGGCCCCAAGGGGGAGCGGCGTTCGTGCGGTGCCCTCGGATCACCTCAAGGAGGACGCAGGATGCCACTTGGACCGTTTCTGGTGGGCTCTGCACCGGGTCAGGTCGCCATAGCTCCTACCTAGGCCCTGGGAGGTCAGGTGACGCACAAAAGTTACAGGACCTTGGAAATTGTGGAGGAGAATGTCAAGAGACTCTGAAGAGTTGATGATTGTTTAAGTTAAATTTAGGGAACACCTCCCTGGGCTAGGTGCTGTGCAAGGCATTAGATATACAAGGGTAAATAAAAGGCAGCCACTTCCTTTCAGGATCTTGCTGGGCTGAGGATAAACCGTGGCATGGTAAGAGGAAAGATAATGTCCCAATGTCTCCCTGTCACAGGGAGAGAATGCAACAATCAGGCAAGAAATGACTGTGGTCTGCCCCGAAGAGAGAATGGTGGAGATGGAGGGAGAGTGGTCACAGGAAACTGAGAAAATGCTCTTCTGGTTCCTTCTGCTTTATTAACAAAAGATGCATTAAGATCATCCATGAAGGTGGAGGATAGGAGGCAAGGGAGGTTTGAGGAGAAATGGTGAAATCTTTGTCTTGGATATTGTGAAGCAAATTACTAAGAAAATGTGGCAAGATTTCCAGGCAGGGCTGAAAGCCCTCTTGGGATGTGTAGTCCTAAATTTAAAATGAAAGCAGTCAGCATACTTGGGTATGTTTTGGCCGCTCTGGTGTAGGTAGAGAATTAGAAGATTAATTGTAACCGGGGATTCAATTTTACGAGGCAGAAGGAGCAGGGAACAAAGGAGTTAAGTGTCTGCAAAGAAATGTTATGGAGGACCATGGAGTTTAAACTTGTGTGACAGGGTATTTAGAGGGATTGTTCTGGTTGTCCTGGAATTGAGCACTTAGGCTATAAAAAGTGTTAGGTAACTGATCATATGTCCCAGTCTGCATGAGAGAACTCTGTTTTTTTTCTGTTATCCTGACCTAACAATTAAGAGCGTCCCTGACAAAATGTCCCTGTTTGGACAATATGTAGTCACACTAAAGTCACTCCGCATTATAAAGAGAGCCCCAAACAATTGAGATCAGACACCTCTTCAAGGCTTAGAAGGAATTCTCCCAACTGGCTCTAAGCAGGCAGGCTCTCTGCTGACTTGAGGCATACAGGAGCCTGTGTTTGCTATCAGAGTGGAACTGAGCATAGGGACAAAGTTCTTGGAAGAGCTGGCCTGCCATTGGGACTATACATTGGTTATGAGTATGCTGTCTGCTTGCGTAAGCAATTTGAGTAACCGGTTATAGCTAACTGGAAAGGAGGGTAGGTGTGAAACAGAGGCACAACCATGGTGAAGGTTTTTGCCATCTCTCACTCTAAGAACTCAGACGTGGACCTCACACAAACTTCATCTTGGCCGATTTATATGCCTCACGTGAATGCCCACCAGAGAGCACACAGCAGAGGGGCTCCGGATACCCAGAATGATTTGACCACCCTCTGTCCTGGGCCACCCCAGGGTTTATACAGTGGGCCTGTGTATGAATGGTATAGCCATGGTGGCAGGGATGGAGCTACACGCACACCTTTCAACAAGCCAGATCCGGATAGTGCCTCCACTCCCTCCAGCTGCAGAGCCCAGTGCGATCACTTGGCAAGTTGATTTATTCAGACCCAGATATATATCCTGGGTTTTGGTTTGTCTTCCCTGCCTGCAGAGCCCTGACAAGCATCACTATCCAGTTGCTCGCAGTGTCTTATTTATCATAATGGGATTTCCCGTAATAACACCTGGGACCAGGAACACCCTTAAGAGTGAAAGAGGTGTGACAAAGAGGACAATACAAGATCTACTGATTTCTATAATACATCACATACCCAGAAGCTGCCAGCCGGAGAGAATATTAGAATGGCCTCTTAAAGGCATAGCTAAGGCTCCATCTTGGAGATAACATTTTTCAGGGTTGAGATGCTCTGCTACGGAACGTAGTATGTATTTTGAACCTAATACCAGCATATGGTGCTGCCTGTCTGATAGAGTCCTGTGGTGCGAGAGGATACTCTGCCAGGGAAGAGAAGGTTCATTAAATTTAAAGGCCTTTCCTCATTTGGGCTCCTCATTTAGGCAACAAAAAATGATCCTTACGATCAGGAGGAAATAGAAACAGGGATTACTTTTTCTAGAACTCCGGGCACTCACTAAGGCATCTTTTCCATGCATGGTGATAACAGTAAATGGGCAATGTGGCAACCCTGGCCTAACAAGGGCATGGCAGTGGGCTCAGACCCCACAGGTACAGAGATCTGGATCACTTCAACAAGCAGGCAACATAGGTCAGCAGAAGTGCTAGGTGAGGCTGAGGGGATTCTAGAATAGGTAATAAAGGGGGAAGATAATGGAATCACTATTGCCTCGGGACCAACTGTAACAGGAGCCCATAGCTCAACCTATCAATACTTCTGATGTGGGTATGACTTGACACCAGCATGAGGAATCAGTGACAGAACAAAGTGAATACCACATGGCATGCAGGGGATAGACAGTAGAAGAGGCCGGCAGAGCCTACCCATATCCCTCTGCTCTCCTCTTCGCTCTCTGAAGGCTGCTTTCCTGGAACACTTGCCCCTTTTTGCCTCGGGGCTTTCTTCCTGGACACAGGGCAACCTGGAAACACTGGAGAATTCACTGGCCCAGATGCAGGCTTCAACCAAAGATAGGTAAGGAGTTGGTGTACAACTATCCAGCTGCCTCAAACCTAGGGTAGCTCAAAGGCATGTTACCCAGCATATTCCAGAACTTGCCTTGAGACAGAGCTCCAGTGCCCTCAGGAATGCCTTCACAGCACACCTTCGATTGGCTTCCTTCCCTTTCCCTCCTGACTTCCCCACTTCCCTTCTGTGTTTCCTGGTATCATCTCCCAAATTAAATACTAGCCCTTGACACCACATCTCAGAGTCGGCTTCTGGGGGAATCCAGCCAAGATTGTCATTATCATAGACCAAAAACAACTTATACTTATTACAACTCAAATATCTGTGTGTGTTGAATTGCAAATCTATTAGGGAAATATATCCTAAGAAAAGGTGATATTTTGTACAGATGCTTTGAATTGTGGGACTTAGCATGACTCTCATTATTCTTTCCTTTACGTCAGAAGACATGTCAAAGCGTTGCTCCAGTGTGTGATAACCCAGCTGTCCCAGGATCGTCCGTGTTAAAACACACAGAAAACATGAGTCAGAGACCTGGCAACAGAGGTTGAAAGGAAATTAGGTTTTCTGTATCCCTGGCAGTGAAACCCTGCTTAAAGTGAAACTAAACCCTTTACTTGTCTCCCATTTGGGTCTCAGTGACACACCGTTTCTCGAACTAGGCAATGCTGCCATTACACTGTATGAATGGCTCTTGAGGATTCATAGATCTTTCCTGGATCAAAAGAATGACAATACTGTATCCCAGAAACAAACACTCAAAAGAGGAGAGAATCTTCTGCTAATACAAAAATTTCTGGTGGTATTTTCTTTCTTTTTTACTTCGATTTCTGGTCTGTATTCTGAAGCCAGCTGACACATATCAATGCAGTATGTGCAGAAGCTGGCAGCAAATAATATCAGTAAACCTGAAATTGCAGTAGTAGCTGTTGAGGCCGTTCAACATCATCACATAACTTCATGTTTCCAATTCTGCAGCAGATTTAGTTTGACCTAGAGAGAAAACACAACTTTGAACCATGAAGTTCCTTTGATTGCAGTCTTAGGAAATACTATGACAGACAAAGTCCCTATTTTTTAGATTTTTTTTTTTTACAATAAAAGAATACCTGAAGTGTTTCATACTGCATGGCCTATCAGTTTCTAATGGATCATAGTTTCATAGAATCTAATCCTCAAAGCAACTGTCATATCTTAGTGATGCTTTTTACCAAGGACTGACAATTGTTTGGTCTCTCTTATCTCATAGATCTAAGCCCTTTGCTGGGAGATTGTTATAGGTACCACAGAGCCTTATATAGCAGGTACTGAATATAATAGCCACCCAATAATAGCGCTAGCCATAGTCTATAAATATATTATTGTCTATTTGTTTACTTTTCTGTCTCCTTCCGCTAGTATATAAGCTCCTCGAGGGAAGGGACTTTATACTGTGCACACCTGCCTCACACATAGTAGATGCTCAATGAATGTCTAATGAAAAACTAAAAATAACAATACCTTATTATAGTAGCAGAGTTGGAGAGATGCCCGTTTCCAGCTATCTCTTCCAAAATAGTCTTAATGATCACTTAAAGGCACAAAAGTTGAGCAAAATTTGATATGTAAATCTTGACAATATATGAACATTAGATATGTTTCACCCAATACCAACAAGCTTTGTCGTCTTTTGCTGGTATCTTTTATGGTTTAAGATCACAAGGACAATTCGAAATCCTCCAAGGTGGTAATAATTACAACTCTGTTGTAGCAGTTCCCAGATTGGGCCAATTGGTTAAGGAAACCCCTTGCATCATTTTTTTTTTTTACCTTAATGTTGCTATTGTGTAATTCTAGCAAATACCTCTATGTAGATTTTAGCATCTATGTTTCTCATCAGCTCTAGAGCTCCATGTGTGCAAAGTGCTCAAAATAGTCAAATGTCTCCACTCGATTTTACAGCAAAGTAGAGCTCTGTGGTTTTCTGTTTACTTGCTATTTGCATATTTTATTAAGAAAACTGTAAATAAAGCTGGATCTACAGAGGGATATGGTGTTTCAACAGTGTTACTCCAACCATATGGCCATCCCTGCTCCCCAGCACAACGATGCAGCTGTGTTTACCACCTGTGTTTATACTGGGGTGCCTCTGGCAGTAGGTTGTATCTGTAGGTGGTCTGGAGGCGAGCACAGAAATCAAGGACAGTCACTCACACCAGAGAGATATGAGAGATAATGAACATGCAGAGAGGGACCTGGATCAGAGTGTGAAAGGACTCGTTTCAGTGGCCAGGGGGTCTTCCTTCCCCGGCAGGCCTGCCCTGCTGCTGCAGAGTGGCCAGGGGTGGTCTAAGTTCTGTGGTTTTCTGTGAATAGGACTTTAGACCTCTTTACGTTCTGAATGAAGAATTTATAACAACATAAGATGACATTTTCACTTATTTTATTTTATTTTTTTAAAAGATTTTATTTATTTATTCGACAGAGATAGAGACAGCCAGCAAGAGAGGGAACACAAGCAGGGGGAGTGGGAGAGGAAGAAGCAGGCTCATAGCAGAGGAGCCTGATGTGGGGCTCGATCCCATAACGCCGGGATCACGCCCTGAGCCGAAGGCAGACGCTTAACCGCTGTGCCACCCAGGCGCCCCTATTTTCACTTACTTCAAATCACTAGAAGGTTGGCATTTTTTGTTTTGGGTTTTATGTGTGTGTGTTTGTGGAGGTTTTTCATCTTTTAAAACTTTCCACTTGAAGTTCCTATATACTTCGGGGGGAGTAAGGTCAATCTGCATTTTGTCATTAGTGTCTGCAGTCATAGAAAAGACGCAGAAAATGGTACCGTATTCCCAGTTTATCCCACTCACATGGAATTTCCCCTATTAGTTTGGGGCTTAAGGCAGCAGGCCAGCTGGCTTGCCACTTAATACATCGGCTGTCAAGGAACATCCTCCCCCTGGGAGAAGCAGCATCAGTCACAGTTTCACTTACAGGTAGGGAACCATGTTGCTGGCTTCTGGACTTTTGTATAGGATTCGAAACCTATCGACACTCCTTCATGAAGTCTTCCCTCTTCCCAGGAGTTTCAGAAGCCTTGCCTAAAATTTGAGTGCCTGGCTTCAAATCTCATTTCTTGTTCTAAGATGATACGATTTTTATCTGAGTCCCTTCATTACTCGGATAACACCTTGGTTTCCCACAACCCCCCAAAAGATGTTAAATTCCCTAAAGGGAGTTTTCTCTGTTTTCAGTAGATTTCACTGAAAACTACTTCAGGACTTCACAGTGTTAGCTCAGCTGTGTTCCCCTTGCAGGTATTGAATATGGTTCCTGAAGGTGATTACAAGTATCAGTGTGCAGGACGTCCACTAAGCGTGCCCACTGCGGCTGTCTCCCGGCTGCTCACAACTGCGTGTCCTGGAGGACTTCTCCTGCCCACCTGCACCTAGCTGCCTTCCATGAGCTCATCTTCCATGGTATTCTACGGCTGGCCAGGATCCCAGGCCCGTCCCCCAACAGGGCAGGGCTTTCGGAGCCCTGTTTATTTATACTTTCCATGGTATGAAGTGTACACAAAAATTTAAAAGCCAAAAATAATTTCCAGTTCATACTTTTTTTTTTTTTTTTAGATTATATTTATTTGTCAGAGAGGGAAAGAGAGAGAGACTGAGCAAGCAGGGGGAGGGGCAGGCAGAGGGAGAAGCAGGCTCCTCTCTGAGGGACTCGATCCCAGGATCCTGGGATCATGACCTGAGCGGAAGGCAGACACTTAGCTGACCGAGCCACCCAGGCACCCCATTTCCAGTTCATACTTTAGACAACAGTCTGAATGTCTGTTCTTTCTGACTGACCTCTTATAACAAAAGTAATAACATAGAGTATAGCCAATTTATTTGAGTGTGAACTTATTTTTCCACCCCTGGTAGAGTTTAAGCAGTAAAAACTGAAAGAAACAAAAATATCCATGGTTCCTGAAAAATCAACAGTTGCCTGTAGGGCTGTTGGTGGATGATAGATAGATATAGATGATGTAAATATAGATTAATTTTACTGAGAGTCCAGAAACCTACCTTTTGGGCCAAGTCTGATAACCTGATTAGATGTGTTCTTTGAGCTCTTGAGAGTTCCAGTTATCTCATTTTTAAAATAAGGTGGTTGGGTGGGAGAAATTTCAAAGTCCCTTTAAGCTCTAAAATCCCATGACTGCACTTTTCAACAAACAACTATTCTGCAGTGAGTTTTGGCTGAACTGCCGGGCCTTCTCTCTGGCAACTTTATCTGGCCATCTGCATAGGACAGGACATATGGGTGGTGTTAGTGGAGTTTTTCCAAATAACTCTATATGCCATGGTAATGGATCACACTAATTGTTCTTGCTATCCAATTAAAGGAACTTTTTTTCCCCCCGCCTAGATACGTTGTTCTTTGAATTTGTTACATATAAGGCAATCCATTTTCACACTGAGAACTTCTTGGTTGCTTTCTCAGACCTTGAGGCAGATTGTTGGTCCTTTTCTGTTTCTGTAACTTTTCTCTTCTGTGTCCTGAATGAGTTCCACACCTCCTCAGCCCTTGCCCTGTGAACTAACTGCTTTGCTTCTTTGCTCCTGGCTAGGTTATTGTAGTCCAGAGCCAGACCATAGTGGGCTAGCTGTGAAGTAAAGTAATAAAGAGGAAAATAATGTAATGTTAAATATGTGGGTTCAATTTTCAATTTTGTGTTTTTATTGAATTCCAACTTTTCCATGAAGTACTTCCTTCTAAACATGGCCACACTTTTTTCAGATCCTAGATACGTGGGTCTGTGTTGATTTGCTTTATTATTATGTTTTACATATATTTAACATGATGCATATTCATCCCACTAACATAGATTAGGTCAAATGAATGCCACATATGAATGATAGATTTTAGCCATGCATATGCTTTCTCTCTGATTAAAACAAAAACCAAAAAACAGCTTTTCAGGACTATAGACTTATAAGGATTCCTAACAAGGTTTTATTTAAGAACAAATGGTGAACTCTCTCTAATTTGTAACTATAATTTTATGCCAGAAATTTATATACTCTGCTGATTTCAAATTGTGAAAGAAAATTTTAGTGATTGCTGTTCCTTTCACGTCATTTCGTGTTTTAGGTATGTTTAAACATGATTACTGTTGCTGTTAAGCGGCCTCCTGTTTGTAAGCATGTATTTGTTAAAACACGTTTAGGAAGAAGTTTTCATTCCCTAGGAAAGTCAGTTTTGAACCCGAATTTATAAACCATATTTTCCTTGGTTATCCTGGCTCACTTTGAAGTGTCAGTCCTCTTCCACTGTCCAGTGGAAAAGTGACCAGCTATGGTGTGACAAGGCACAATGTTGATTAATATCAGGAAAAAATATTAAACACCATCTAGTTTTCTAATGCTTTGCATAAATATGCTGGTAACTGCTGATTGTAAATTTGGCAGCAGTTTTTTTCTGGTAAATAAAATTTCAAGCCAGAAACTGTAATGTAAAGTAGAATATCATTCAAAGGAAAAGGGGAATGAAATGTATTGCTATACCAGCCCTTGTCCTTCCTCCCACCCCCCCAATGGGTTTTGGCATGCTTTAAGAGAAATAAAAGATAAATTAATTCTCAAAGAATTTAGAGTGTTCTTCCTGAACAAGACGAGTCAGCTTTCCACATCAGAGAGGATCTTTCTGCATTTTTAGTTAATCTTCTTTATTTGTAGAATTTGCACATTGCTTTCTTTTTTTGGTTTATAACCCAGTAATTTTTTTTCCTGTAAAGATGTGAGAGTTCCAAAGTCACCAAATCATATACGTATGCCTTTTTATATATCAATTATACCTCAATAGAGGTGTTAATTTTTTTAAATGTCTCAGAAATCTGTGTTTCATCCCAGAGGCAGTGCAATTCTAGAAAGCGTATTCAAAAAAGGTCTATTATCTACATGAAACTAATTCTTTAATGACTAATTCAGACAGATCATCTGTACATGTATATTGCAGCAGTTCAGGCTTGTTTTTGCAAATCAACCAATATTGACATAATGCCTCCTATGCTCCAGGCACTGCTGTTTTTTTCTACATGTCCTTTCTTGGTCTCTACAAATTAAGCTGATCTGACATTAAGGTAAAGACATTATAATTATTTTTTGCAATATTTATTTTCCAAAAGCAAAATAAGAAAATCATATTTTGAATGGTGGGAAGTGCCTAGGTCTTATTTGATAAATATTTACAATTAGGGCTGATACAAATCAATTGCCTAAGAAAATCTGTTGGGGGAAAAACCCTTAACAAATAAGAAAATAGCAGCTAAAACTCTGAAGAATCCATCTTTCCTGCTAGCTTTTCAAGCATACTCTAACATATTTACATCGGCAAATTTTGAGTAGAACCAAATAAAGGACTGTTCTGTTGGTTAGATTTATGAGTAAACAATTATATAAGCAATATTTGGAAGTAGAAATAATCCCAGTCACAAGGCTACTGACACAACTAATCTTTTTACAACACAAGTGTGAATAAACTCACTATTTTAAAAATGTAAGTGACCCATACACTATTAATCTTTGAATTTTTTAAATGTGAACTTATATATATTGGAAGAAATATATATTGTAATTCACAACATGTGCATACATTTACATTTTTGTGATCTCTATTGGAAATATAGAAATATAGGCATTTGTAAGCTTCATATGAGAATAAGTACACAAATATACATTACTACTGCTATATTTGGAAAATGATAATGACAAATCATGGAAATATGTTTTAAAACTATATGTACATCCTGATTAGGAATCAAATAACTACACATTAAGCAGTTTTAAATTACCAGTGATGTTATATATTGCATGACAATTAATGAACTTAAATAACTAATTTAGAATACTGATCTTTATAAAGTATAATTATTTGCATAGAACTATGGTTCTATGCAACAGCAAATTAACAGCTACAGCAAGTTAACTTCTATAAACTTGAGAGATTTTTTATTTTTTAAAGTGGAAGTTAGAACATTGTGGGAGTTTTTTAATGAACCACTATTCCAATATGTCTCAGTAAGCACTTTATTTAAAAATATAGCAATATTTAAAAATTTAGCAATTCTGACATATGAATTTATGCTGACTTATCTTTTTAGCATATCTGTAATAATTATTAATACAATTAATATTTCTAATAATATGTATAATTAATAATAGTCTTCAACCACTGAGAAACACTTGGAAACAAAAACCTTCTTTAATGTATAAAATCTATGGCAGTCTGAGGTGTTAAAATCTCCACCCAGTTTTGGTTACTGACACATCCCACGTTCTTTTCTGACCATTGTAAACATAACACACACAGAGATCCTAATGGCCAGTCCAGGGAGTGCCCATGCTGCAGGGGCCGTCAGTAGATGGTGACCACAGGAACATTCCAGAAGATGGAAGCAAGCAGTTGCTTTGTGAGTAATGGTAACAACAGATGTCAACTTCTTATTCCCTTTGCATAAATAATTCACCTTACAATCATAGGGATGGATTATATCCTATGGCTTTTCATTTCCTGAAAATCACACTTTCATAGTGAGAAGAAAAAATGTTACAAAACCAGAAACAGCCAGCAGCAGGCAAATGAGAATAATTAGCTAACTAATCGAAATTCAAGAGAAGAAAATTAAGTGGAAGTAGACAGAGGAGAAAGTTGAGTCAAGACAGACTGACTACAGTTTCTTCTTTCCTCCTTCCTTCTCTTCCTCCCTCCCTTCCTCCTTCCTTCCTCCCATTTTCATTTTTGAACAGAACAAATGGCTCTGAGAAAATTAGAAGTCCTTTTTTTTTTTTTAAAGAAGGAACTTCAGTGACATCATTTTAGCTTTCACTCTTGTTTAAGCTAAACACAGTGGCAGATTAAGGCAGACCTCCCCAAACTGCAGAACAATGTCCCTTACTCAAACTCAAGGGGTCTCCTAGTTTCTCTGGGCAAACCTCGCCTGGCAGGTCATCCAAAGGCTTGCAGTGGGGTCAGGCCAGCAGTGAACATCGTGGGTTAAGGCCCCCACTACTGCCACACATACACGTACACACTCACACACACTTAAAAAAAGATTGAAGACTTAAACTGAATTTGGAGGTAGCAGCTACTGAAAAAAGTTGGCATGGGGTGAGTCAGGGGCAGTCCCTCTGGAAATCATGGTCCCAATGGTAGGTGTAAGGAACTGCGGGTGGGGAGCAGCTGCAGGGGCTCCGGGCCTTCTGAATGTTTAGATTCCATTTTGTCTTAGCCTCGTTTTCACCCACCTTGTATCAGCCTGTCTCATCAATCACAGTTTAAATATTTATTTTCCCTACATCGCTTTCATCTTTTCTGTAAATTGAGGTTTTCAGCAGAATTCAATGTAAAAAGAATGCTGACAGCAGCATTCTAATTTTTTAAAATTTCTCTGATTAACACATTCCTCTTTTGTGGCTGACCTACTCATCATAGGAAGATTGTAAACTGGTACTTTGCTTTCAACAGCTCTTAAGATCATTTGTGGCCTATGTAACAGGAGAATTGTGTTTGGGAGAATTTGGGCTTCCTAGCCACAAAGCGTCTTCTCTCCCAGTCTTGAAGTGAGTAGACAGTCTACACTGGCAGATCTTTAGGTCTGGAGGTCTGTTAGGCACCTTGTTGTCTTAGTTATACAGCCTCTTTTGCCTCTGTCACAAAGTGTTCAGAAGAACCAGCTTATTTTTTTCAAGAAAAAGAAATCAGGAACCTGGTTTATTTTGCCTTATGCTTTGGATAAACAAATCCAAATCAGGTGAGTTGTCAGTTGTTTACAGCCGAACGTCAGATGTAGAAAACGGATACATAGATCCAATAATTCTCTTATCCAACATTGTACATATAACCCAATTTTCTAAGTTGTTAAGTTTCAAGAGCAAGCAAAGAGGAGAAGATAGTTCATACTTAGCTTTTATTTTTGGTTTTGTTTTGTTTTTTTGTTTTTGCACACCCATTTGGCAACCTTGTCCCTCTTCAGCTTGCGCTGCCCATAATGTCCCGTCCTCTGTTACATAAATCTCCCAGCCCAGACTTTACATTTCTATTAGGAATAGTTTTGAAATTTTAGGAATTAATTTCTTTCGGGCAATACCTAAATTCAGTTATGAATTATGTCTATGAACAAGTTGTGAAATATACTCTGGAGTTACCCATCTCTACTGAAAGGAAATGGCATGGTCTCCTAGGAAGGTCCTCCTTTGCTATATGCAGGAAAGGTAAGTCACAAGAAGTGGATTTTGTTCTTGCTTATTCTGTGAAGTACATTTCTTTAAAAAAAAAAACTTTAATTTTGCTCTTTGACATCTAGGGGAGAAATCAACAGCCACACTATAATTATTTAACTCTAGCAAAATGGAAATGATAGAGGGAAATCTTAGAAATGTGTCATTTTTATTTTTTGAAAATTTCTGTACAAATAACAAAACATATCTTTCCCTATATCTGTTCAGATTTAACTACAAAAGGCAAGCCTGCAAATGGACTATTTCCCAGATGGCATTTATTTTCTTAAGGCATAATTTAACATAACAAGACAGACACAATAAGAGACCCACTACTATGAGAAAAATGATATGGTTGCAAAAATGTGATTTGCTTTTAGCATTTTATTGTCAAATGGGAAGAAAAACTACTGAATAAAATATACTTGAATTTACCACATTAATGTCTGCTAGCCTGTTTTCTAAACCATTCAGAAGAGTGAAGGAGCTGCAGTAATCCTGTTCTGCACTGGATGAAATATTAAGCACAGCCATCTAAGGTTAAGTATCTTCTTTATTTAAACTGCCATATTATTCCTATTATTCATATTTGATTCTATTAGTATGTCTGTATTTTTAATAAACATAAACTTATTTACCTTTAAAATCTTTTCTTACTGAATTTAACGTACTTTTTTTTTAACAAGTGATCCTCAGAGGATTATTATGAACCTTGATTAAATATGTTGAAAAATACTTCTACAGCTTATGAGGAGCTATATAAATGCAAAATGACCATTATTAATTACACAGCATATCTTATATAATGAGTTTCAAATATATAATCAGTATTACATGGAAAACCATAATTATGTTATTCAGCTCACATATATAAATTCAAAATAAGAACTTCAACTAAGCAATATTTGCACAGTCCAAGCAGATTTGTCTCCTCTTTAATACCTTTACTTGTAAGACAAAATGTGTAAGGAGAAGAAATCTTATTGATGAAGTATAGTAAGACATTAATAAGTTTGTTCAGCTGAGAAGACAGATACCTGTATGTACTTATTCTTTATGTGAAGACATGACTTAAATGTGATTATCATTGATTTTTTGACAATTTAATGCTATCTCCAATTTATAAAAAAGTAACTTGGAATAGCGATTTAATACCATTAATTGCTTGATTAAAATGAACAGATGTCATTTTTTATTCCCCAAATCAGTTGCTCAAACTAAATAGGACAAACGGTTTTTAAGATTTTACTTTCAGCTCACAGCCTTGACTACCTTTGCTCTACAGAAATGTCTTAACCATTTTCCTGTTTTGAGGTTAATTGACATACAATTAGTGTGCTCATCTGTTATTATACCAATGGCAGAAATGCTAGAAACTGAGGGAAGGTAGCTCTCGAGATTAAGAAAATAACCTGGACTCAATCCTATTTTAAAAATACAAAACTGGAAATATATTTGTTCTTCAATTGGCACACCGTCAGAGCTGAATTAAAGTAATTGTCTTTAGTAAATAACTCTATTTAACACGCATGTATGTATTTCAACCATCCTAAATCTTTCTTTTAATATATTTCATTCAAAACGTATCAGATGTTAAAAATTCACTCCCTCTATATACCATTAGCTCAGAAATGAAAGATGCACACAACCAGGGTGAGATCAAAAGTAAATTTTAAGGTATAAATTCTATAAGCCATGTGTATAAATTTAATTTTTGCCAAAATTGTGTTTTTATACAAATTCACTGAAGTACAGTCCTCTTTGAATGTTAGGCAATACGAAATTTACAGCAGTGGTAGATTATTAGAACAACATGGTATAACATCTTGATAAAATTAAAAATTTCACTGTTAGCCTTCATATTCCTAAAGAAAACGGCTCATGCAGCACATGCGGGCTGTAATCGGTATGAAACTGCAGTGCTTACAGGATGGTGAAACAAGTTTTGTTGTTTTGTTTTTTTGAATGTATCAATCGGACAGAATATTTGAGCCAGTGCATTTTATGAAGATTGAGGCAGTCAGTTGTTGAATTTTACCAAGTGATTTTTAATATTACCTCCTATTTATCTTTTCTTTTCCCCAGTAACTGAGCGCATTACCATGCTTTCTCCTTTTCAAGGAGAAAGTAAACTTGTCTTTTCAGTTGCATGAAAAAAACAGACATTTCTGCTCGCTTCCCTTTAGTTACAATTTATAAAGGCAGTACTGCGAATTCAAACGGGGGTACGGTCTTCTTTTGTTGTGTGTCTGCGTGCTGATGGGGACTGGCTTTTCTTCTCATTGTCCTGGTTTGAAATTGAAACGCTGCACTGCTGAGAAAATGCCATGAAAATATAACCCACTGCATTCCAGGAAAATAAATAAGCAAGGCCACCCAAATTTTCAATTAGTGCTCATGCTGAATGCAGGAAATGGCAAGAGATCCATCCAAGGCGCCCTAGGCCAGGTCGTGGACACGGAGCAGTGACAGGAAGGCTGGAAAGGGGAACGCAGGCACAGTGTGAGGATGGCTGGTCTCCAAGGAAAACTGCGTGCTAATAGGCTAGTCCCGACTTCCTAAAGCAGACCAGTGCGTATTACATCCTGACCAAGGGCACTGCTAAGCTTCAATATTTGGAAGTTTAATGGTGAAGTAACACTTGAAAGTTCTAGTGGCATTACATATTTTATGTCATAGGCTCATTAAACAATCTCAGTAGCCCGCACAAACAGAGTTTTAACCACCGGAAACAGCAATATTTTGGACTGTGGGTGAAAATTAAAAAATGCTTTTGATTTAAAGTGTGAGGCATAAGGATCGATTATTTCCCACTTGGTGGCATTGCTTGCTAACATACCAGAGCCAGCGGGGGTCCGTGAGGGGGCGGGGACAACTGGTTAAGAGGCAAAGATGTCTTTCCTCTCCTGGGTCAGCAAGACAAGTACGAATACAGATTTCTAAGAGAGGTGAAAAGCTATGTTTTAAAAGCCCCTTTGCTTGAGTGTGTTTTAAGGAAATTCTCAAATCCCTAGGTTGAAGGTAATACTTGAAAGCCTGAAAGGAATGATAGAAAACAATGGATTCTTCAGGGATCATGCCGACCCAGACACCTCCTTGGTCGTGCTCTTGCTTTCTGTTTCACTTCTCAGATCTTCACTACAGCCCTTGGAGTTCTACAGCTCACCATGTTGAAATTAGTTAAGGAAAAAAGGAAAAAGGGGGTAGTTTTTCAGCAGCATGGTGTTGGTTGAGCTTGCAAAACAGCCCCTATCATTTTGGATGGATTTTATCTGTGTTGTGGATCTAATTGTTATAGATTTCAAGCTACACTAAACTCTTTGATCACCTTCACATCGCATTGATAAAAAGTAAATCTACACATTTGATTTATTCTAAACCAAGGAGCAAAATAATTGAGGAGCTGCTATGGCCTACAATTATTAAAAGAAGGAATAAAACACAAGTGATCTCACCAAGCTACAATTATGTGGGCAGGAAGAATGATATGGGTAAGCAGAAGACAAATATCCATCACTCCAGCTGAAGATTAAATGTGAAATTCAAATTATGCTTTGTAGTTATTTAAATAACAATGCTGTGTGTTTGTGCTTAATTTAGGATAGCTTTTTAAATGATTATTCATTACCTCACAAAAACAGTAAATGGGAACAAAAAACCCACTATTTTTCTTCTCAGCTGATTCCCTTGACTTGAGAGCGTTTTCTTGGCAAATCAACTGTTTCGTTAGTTTTGAAAGGCTAGCATTTCCTTTTCACAGTAAAATCAGGAATTTCATTTTCATTTTATTTTTTAATTTTTTTTAAAGATTTTATTTATTTATTTGACAGAGAGAGAGGCAGCGAGAGGGGGAACACAAGCAGGGGGAGTGGGAGAAGCAGGCTTCCTGCTGAACAGGGAGCCCAATGCGGGGCTCGATCCCAGAACACTGGGATCATGACCTGAGCAGACGCCCAACGACTGAGCCACCCAGGCGCCCCAAGGAATTTCATTTTTAGACAATACTGCAGCATTTCCTGTAATTGAATTCTAACAGTTTGGGAATGTGTTCTTTACCTAGTTTTCCTATTAAAAAAAATAAGGAACAGAAAAAACCCAAACCTCTTTCTTTTTGCAATAGTTTAAAAGTATATTTGCCTTTAGATTTAGTAAGGTAAGCAATTTTCAGCCATAGGGAAATGCAGCGCTGTGTCCTCTCATAATATATGCTTTCAGTCACAGAACTGCTCTAGGAGGGACTACTCAGGACCTGGGGCATCCCAGCCTTGGTTTTCCAGCTTGCCTTCCGCCCTGCTCTCATGTGCTTTGTTCTTCATTTCTTCTCTTTTTTTTCTCTCCCTTCACCACTGCCTGAGGCTCTCAGTGCTCTCCACATTCTGTCATTGGAACCTGCTTCCAGAAAATTATCTAGTGAACTTACACAAATGTGTAAGTTATTCATAGGGTTTAACTTATTTATCTAACAAATGTTTCCAAGCACCATACTTGGTGAGGTCTCTAAGAAATATAAAAATGATACTGGCACTTGTGCTTTGGTTAAGACAACCAAACAAATAACCATAATGCAAGGCTTTTGGCTTAATAGCAGAGTTGGAAGGGACCTTGATACCATGTAGACCAAAACTCTGATTTAACTGATGAAGAAGTTAAAGCCCAGAGTCAGACAATTGATGTGATCACTTTTCCATTAAAACTCCATAGGAACCTGCTGGTCTACTGTTCTTTCTGGATTGCTTCAATATCCAAATCTGTCTCGTATGTTGTGGTAGATGAAATTATTGTTTAAAATATTCAGTGCTCCTCCTCCAAGTTTCTCCCTCTGAGGGAATGATACACTCTCAACCCGTTAATGTCAGTCTTGGCCATAGATTTGTTTTGACAATGCAACAGGAACAAACGTGACCTGTGCCATGTCCAAGAGGAAGCTGAAAAAAACCATCACATGGTCTGCCATCTTTTTTCCCTTTTTGGGGGGGACATCTGCTCTGTTCTGGATAAGAATAGATAGAGTAGAGCCACAGCCAAGAAAGATGTAATAGGAGCAAGAGAGAGATCTCTTTTGTAAGCTTGAGATTTCAGAGGAATTTGTCATTGCAGCAAAACACAGCCTCAGCCAACTGATGATACACTCTATTGCTGTCAAAACAGAGATTGCTTGGCTGGTGGTTTTACCCATTCCGTTCTGTATAGTTTAACCCTGATCAGGATCATTATATACATCACAATGCTAGTTTTTTGTACTAAGATAAAAAAGTGGGTTCATAGAGGGCACACACCTAGTGCTCTGCCCCAGGATTCCACAGATGGTCTCATCTCTTTGGAAGCCAGGCCTGGGTGAGAAGGCACACCCAGAAAATTATGAATCCCACTGTTTTTGGTAACTGGGCCCATACACACCTTGAGGTACATTTATTTCACTGAATTTCAGAAACATCAGCTTAGCTGCCAAGAGAGGAAGAAATTCTCCAGGAAAAAGAAGGAAGGTGAACTTTTTTCTCTTTGGTAACTTCAGATGACCTGACCTGAGCTATGTGTTCTTGAAGGCAAAAATCGGAAAAAATTGCCATGACATAGGTTACAAAGTGATCTATTTGGAAGATTGTAGGAAAGCAAGCACAGAGCACATTCAGATTAGGGGATCAATAAAATCTTCTTGGAGAAGATGGCTTTCAGGTAGATTTTGAAGAACGTTCAGAGATAGCAGGACATGGCCTTTTGCCCCACAGGTTCATTATGATCAGAAACACTACGGTAGAAAGGCCTGAAGGTTTCAGAAAGTGTGTTGCCTCTTCCAGAACAAATCTCAAATTCAAAGAATATTTAGTAGGTTCGAATAAGAGTTAGTTTTGTTTTGTTTTGTTTTTTGCTTAAATGGGAGAGTAGGTTCTGAAATTTGATCTCTTACAGCATTTTGCTGATATTTTTGGCACTAAATCATGTATTAATTTTATTTCTTTGCTTTCATTTCTTTGTTCTCTACTCTAAACATTGAGCTACTCAAGGGCATGGGTAGTGTTTTTCTGAGCTGTTATCCTGAATCCTTGCATAGTTCTTGATACAAAGGAGCATGCAACGAATATTTATTGAAGAATAAATAAATAAATATTGTTGGCCTCCCCCATTTTTACTTATATGTGGAATATAATGCAAGATTTATGAAATGAAGACACTGTATGCCTGTTTTTAACATATAGAAAAAAAAGCAGAATCATTGTCATGATTTGCCCAATGTTGACAATGACTTTTCCTGAAAAGTGAGTCAAATACATTCTTTTCTTGAAGATTATAATTCACAGTTATGCCATATATCTTCCTATTATATGTAACCAAGTGTGCCTTTATAAATTCACTTGTGACTCCAATTTTTAAAAATTAGAAAAACACCACTATGTCTACTTGTTCTTTGAAATTGATTTGCAAACCACAGCTTTATTTCAGCTCAGTGTTTTAAAATGATAGTCATAACAATCTAAATTTCTCCTCCTGCTTCAGTTCCTGCTAGGATCTTAGTACATTTCTAAGTTATAGAGCTATGATCCTTAGAAGCCTGGAAAGCTGTCTGTTGGAAGGATGTGCTCTTTGAGGACATCTCTCTGCTGGCCAATATACAGCTGGTAGGAATTACCAGAGTCATAGTAACATTAAAAAACTACAACAGTTAGGACCCCAAGACTAGGATGTCTAGAGTAATATAGATTTTTAAGAGGTAACAAATGTATTAGCATAAAAATGGCCAGAATTATTAGTATAAACAAAATAAATAGACACTATAGAAATAACTGTCTATTGTTGCTCTCATTGGAGTCAGTGTGGAGTAAACATAAATAGATGGAAAGTGGGCTTTGGAATTCAAAAGACTCATGCTCATATCCTGGTTTTTCCCCGTTTTGCCTTGGGCAAATGGACCACTCTAGCCTTCAGTTTTCTAATGTGCCTGATGGAGATAACGTAACCCAACATGACTGTATTTGGACACAGAGCCTTTAAGGAGGTAATGTGAATTAAATGAGGTCATAAGGGTAGAGTCCTAATTCCCAGCATTGTAGTAACTGGCACAAAGCAGCTGCTCCTTAATTATTTGTTTCCTTCTCTTTTTCCATTGTAAGTAAGTATTTATCATTACTATAAGATGATAAATTATTACTGTTTTTAGTAAATACAAAGTATGTATCAAGGTCTTTCTGTGTGCAAAGCAATTGTCAGTACTATTGTACACTGGTACGGTGCTCATTGAGGGTTTTCCTTTCCCTTTCCCTGTCCTTAAACCTCCTCCCTCCCCCAATCCTCCAGCTGAAATACAAACCCAAACCATAGTCTGTTTAGAGGTTGTGGCACATGGCCATCTTCAATGTAGCAGTCCACTCTGAATTTAAATTTGTCACCATTTTCCTTAGAGGGAATGAGAGAGAAAATGAATTTAATTTAGTATAAAAAATAAACATTTCTGGGCGCTGGAAATGTCTGTGGTGTTTTAAGAGCTGTTATCATTAATCAGTCAAGCATGTTTACCCATACCCATGATTGCTTATGAAACTGAACCGCACGCACTGAGCCCTTCAATGAGAGATGGCCACCAAAATCTGAGGCAAAGGGTGTATGTTCCCAGTAATTATTATATGCCTTGACTGGCTCATGAACATAGCCTCTTTCATAGTATGCTTTTCATGGCTAAAAGGTGACCTAAAACAGTAGCTCAGAGTATTGTAAAGCACTATTTGTACTATTGTTACCCTGCGATTAAATTTTTGGCCAAGGCATTTTCTTGTGTTTGTGCTTTTTAATAGTTTATCGTATAATAATTTTGAGAGGCAACATCTTCTGCATGAAATCTCCTTGTTCTAGTTGTAAAATACCATGGTAATTATTATCATTAGCTAATTCTTACCACACAAAAGGGATTGGCATTTGCCTGGGAAGAGAAGTTTACTCGGGAATCAACTAGACATGGCAAACTTACAGCATCCATAGTCTAACCTTGGAATGGGAGGGAGTCTGGAGTGAGAGAGGAGCTAGAGAACATGTCCCTTGAATGTGCTCCTTCGATGTACAAAAGAAACCTTCCTAGGTTAAGACAAAAGTAAGCCCAACACAGAAAATATGAAACCTTAAAAATAAGAAGGTTTTCTGTTTAGTACAGAATTTGGCCTAAGTCAGTAAGTATTATTGTAATTGTTATTTGTGAATTAAGCAACTGGGTGAATTTGGTGTCATTTACTGTGACGGAGAAGATGGGAGGAGGAGCAGGTTTGGGGAAAATATCAGGAATACTATTTTGGAAGTTTAACGTTAAGCTTAAGGTGTTCCTTAGATTTTTAAGCAGAGGTGTTGAGCGCGACATAAGAATCTGGAGTTGCAGGGAAGAGGTCAGACCTGAGATATAGATTTGGTCCTGAATGAGCAAGGGTCCTGAATGAGATCATGAATGTGGAGAGGTTGGGGAAATGAGGAAAAGCCAGGAGATGGAGTATGAAGAAAGAGCCCGTGGTGTTGGAGGGAAGTAATACTGCATTTTTTATGGGAACTGGTGCTTACATGCAGGTAACTGGTAACTTGGACAGGAAGGACTTCAGTGTCAGGTCAGAAGCCCACGTGGAGTGAACCATGGAAAACGGAAGCGAGGAAGTACAGAGAGCTCAGTAAAAGACAGTATCCAAGTACAGGCTCCAGACCCTTCCTATCCATACTGCTTGGGTCTGTGCAAGCTTGAGTTCTTCCAGACTGGCACTTCTGTGAGGCCCATGGTATTTTCAGTTCCTTCCCAATTCTTCAAGAAGGACCCAGGATGAGCAGGATGGTTCTGTTGCTTAAAACTAGTAAAACCAACTGACGTACTCATCTAAATGATGCACAAATTGGTATGAAAAGATTTCTGGTTGTAATTTGGAATCCAAAGGATTTGGCAGTTAAGGGATACAGTATCCTAAAACCAATCTAGATCCTAAATGCTAAAACCAATATAAATTATGCTCTTCAAGTAAACAGAAAATTTTCCTGTGCTCTAAAATAATTGTAATGAACTTAATATGCAAAATAAATAAGACATCTATCATAGCAATGAAGAAGAATTAGACAAATCATGTAATTATGGAAGATGCTTTTTAACCTAAACAGGTCTTCTTTCCTGTTGTGGACCGACTTGTGTCCCCCACAAATTTATATATTTGAAACCCTAACCCCCAATATGACTGTATTTGGACATAGAGACTTTAAGGAGGTAACGGAAATTAAATGAGGTCATAAGGGCAGAGTCCTAATCCAATAGGAACAATGTCCTCAAAGAAGAGAGAGAAACACACACACACACACACACACACACACACACACACACAGTAAGAGGACAGAGGGAGAAGACAGCTATCTGCAAGCCAAGGAGAGAGGCCCCAGGAGAAACCAGCCCTGCCAATGACCTTTGTCTTGGAATTCCAGCTTCCAGAACTATTAAAAATAAGTAGTTGTTGAAGAAGCTGAGTCTGTGGTATTTTGTTATGGCAGCACCAGCAGACTAAGACACTCCTGTCTTCATTTATCTCGCCAATTGATTCTAGTGCAATAATGTCTCTTAAATTTATTCACTCTTCACCAAGCCTACTGCTGGGGCCTTAGTTCAGGTGCTTATTCTCTCTTTCCTGGACAATTAAAATAGTCTTTATATTGGTCTTGTGTCTGTCCTAATCAACTCATCCTTCATACTTTGTCCTATTCATTAGCCTCAGGGATCAGAATTGGAGTCAGAGTTTCCCTTTAAGGCCCTGCTGGTCCTAGGGAGCTGAAGGAAAGCTGAAGAGGATATTCACACGGGCACAGGCTCTGAAACACCACAAGGATAGCAAGAAGGAAGAAACAAGCTGTATGGCCAGAGACATGTTGGGGAAGGGGCAATTCACATGAGTTGATCATGTTGCCAGTCACAGGCCAAGGAATTTATTCATTTGTTGACTTGTTTAATAAGTGTGCTATGTAATGAGCTCTTGACATCCAGAATCCAGTGGTGAAAAAGCAAGAAGAGATCCCTGACTTCGTTGAGCTTACATTCTGGTGTGTGGAGACACAACACATACATAAATCAATGAGTTGGTTTAAATTAGGGAAAGGTGCTATGAAGATTATGAGAAAGGGTATTGGGATGGTGGAAGGGGCTACTTCTGACAGAATGGTCAGAGAAGTAGACAGAGGAAGTGACAGTGCACCTGGGGTATGAAAGATGAGAAGGGGCTAGCAATGAACAGAGACTCGTATGCCGAGCAGAGGAAACAGCTACTGAAAAAGTAGATAAGATGGTTGAAATGTAAGGGCAGGAGAAGAGGAAAAGTGGATGGAGATGTTTGGCAAGAGCTAGGTGATGTAGTGTCTTGCTGGCCATGGGCTGGGGGTGGGGGGATGGAGCGAGCTGTGTTTTCTTCTGATTTGATGGGGCAGCCACTAAAGGGTTGGAAACTGGGAGATTAGATTTTATGTATATCTTTTAAAAGGTTATTCTGGCCTCTGTGGAGATGAACTGTAGAAGATAAGCCAAGGGGAGGCAGGTTTAACAGCGGCTGCGGGGTGTGGGTTGGAGATGATGGTGACATGTACCAGGGTGCTGGCAGTAGAAAAGTGGGGAGATGAAAGTTTCAGAATTTATTCTGGTGGTAAAGTGGCCAGGATTTTGGGCACATGGGTGGCTCGGTCAGTTAAGCATCTGCCTTTGGCTCAGGTCATGATCTCATCAGAGATGAGATCTGTTTTGTTTCTTAAATTCCACATATGAGTGAATCATATGGTATATTTCTTTTTTTTTTTTAAGATTTTATTTATTTATTTGACAGAGATAGAGACAGCCATCGAGAGAGGGAACACAAGCAGGGGGAGTGGGAGAGGAAGAAGCAGGCTCCCAGCAGAGGAGCCTGATGTGGGGCTCGATCCCACAACACCGGGATCACTCCCTGAGCCGAAGGCAGACGCTCAAACGCTGTGCTACCCAGGCGCCCCTCATATGGTATATTTCTTTCCCTGACTGATTTATTTCGCTTAGCACAACACCCTTTAGTTCCATCTACGTTGTTGCAAACGGCAAAATTTCATTCTTTTTGATGGCTGAATAATTTTGTTCTGTGTTGTGAATATTAAACATTGTCTTTGATAGTGCTATATAAATGACTTATACTATAAGTATTAACATTAAAATTATAATTTTAAGGAAGAACTTAAAGAATGTAATGATATTCAAATATTACACTAGGGGTTTACCACAAAGTAAAACCCTGTCAGTTTATTTCTAGCAGATTAAGAAAATGTACTTTTTTTGGAGAAGGGGGTAGGCAACAGTACAAGAGCAATTTTGGAGTTTGAAAATTCACATTAAGTTCTGTTGCACAGACTTTGGAAATGCCGTTGCTCTCGGGCTCCGAAGGTGCCACCACTAGAGGGAGTATGAAAGGCCTTTGAATGAATGGCCAAGAACTCCGAAACACGCTCCTCTGGAATGAAACTTAAAATTTAAACAACTTTTGCATTTATTAGCAAATATATTTTTAGCAGTTATTGCTTACTCATTGCTACCTAGAATTCCGTAGGGAGCAGATTTAATAGTAATGGTCAAAAAGCTAAAGTTGGAGAATTAAAGTTTTCCCGTTATTTGAATATTTCTCTTATAAAAGCATGTCTGTTAAAAAAACGGTTCAAAATTTTTAAACTTTTGCAGAGACATACAAGTTCCTTATGTCTATAGAGATTAAAAATGATCTCGGGGTCATGAGTTCAAGTCCCACATTGGGTGTAGAACTTCCTTAAAAAAATACGAAATGAAATACTGCTATATTCTGAAATAAACTTCTCTGTTGTATTCTGTACTTAACAAGACTTAATGGGAAATAAAAATATAGGATTTCATTGCTATTTCATTGTGGAATTAAAGCCAAGGCGATCCCCTTCCCTTTCTTACCAGTCTGTTCCCTGATTTTAAACATTCAATAAGTTTCCAGCCAAGGAATGCATTTTTTTTTCACTTTTGATACTTTTCTGTGGTTCCTTATTATCATTTGCAGAGTATACTGTGGTTCTGTTTACCTCTGCCTGCAGTTTCCAGACCTTTGTGGTTTCCTCTACAGCTGTGGGTATTTCTCATGTGAAACCACAGGTCAGTACAGAACCACAGAACTGATCCTGACAATTAGAATTTTAGCCACTGTCCTGTGGGGTTTTCAGAGCCACAACTGACTCCATACTTCACATCCAGATCCTTAAATTACTACCATCTGATGCCTGAAATAATCCTGGTTTCTCCAGGAGTCCTAGGTGAACCTTTCTTTATTTTATTGAACATTAATGTGCACCCATCTCTAAATGGAGCTCTCACAATTACCCTCACTAGATACGAGCTCTATGAGAATGAAGATTTGGTCTTTGTTGTATGCTCTTGCACCTGTCCCCATCGCTTGGTACGTTGCCTTTGTGGCACGAATGCACCATTCCTTAGGGTCCCATTTCGAGCAGGGGGTCTCAAACTTTAGCAAGCACCAGACTCTGCTGACAAGCTTGATAACATACAGAGTGCTGGGTCCTACCCTCAGAGTTGCTGATTCAGTAGGTCTGGGAGGGGGCATTAAAGAAAAAAATAGTTCATGACACTTGTTAAAGGTGGTAGGGAAGACTTTATTCACAGGAGCTACTTGAACAGGGTTTTGTAGTAGAAGAAAGGGATTGGCTCAATTCTGAGTACAAGGAAAAGTGGGGATTTACAGCTAGGAGCAGACCAGGGGTTGGTCAGTGGAAGGAAAATTACTAAAAGCAAATATCAGGGGTGAAGGAGGATTCTGACTAACCAAGCTAACAGGAGTTTTCTTGAAGGCAGGCCGGAGGGATCAGAGATAGGAGATTGGTGCTGGGACATGAGGAACCCGATTAGAGTAAGGGGTAGGGGGGAATCTGGCTAAACCAACTTAGCAGGATTCTTGCTAAAACTGGACAATGCAGAGAAGAACATGGAAGCCCAAAAGTCGGGGCCTAGCCGTGGAGAAAGTTCGGAAGAGACTGACTCGAGTTTGTCAGGGAGAGAACCCACAGAGGATAAAAATCCGAATTCCTAAAGTGTTTCCAAATGATGGTGGTGCACCTGGTCTGGGAACCAAGTGTTGAGATCCACAGGCTTAGAACATTATGAATTTCAACAGGAATAAGAAAACACACCTGTTGTTCCAAAGTCTGATTCGGACAGAAAGAGCTGGAATTGCTGTTTCACCTTTTGGCTGATCTACTTGCGGAAAGAGACTTGGTTAGAGGTATCATTTAGCTTCTAACTGAGTAAGACGTGTGATACCTGTGGATACAATGGGAGCCATGAGCATGGAGAGAGAGAATGGCATGGAGACAGTCAGATTGTTAGTTTGGAAGAGAGCGTACAGTTATTTCTCACTGATTACTTGTGCTATTAGTAGTATGACAGTGTGAATTATTAACTGCTTATTTTATTTAACAATGAAAGAGTTTGTCTGAATGATGTGGTCAGGGGAAGTGTTAATTTCCTCATTCACTTTTTTGTGAGATGTGGGTTTGATCCTGGCTTTGAAATAGCAAGCAGGGACTGGTAGGAGAACTGATCTTTGGTCCCTGTCCTCATGTGTCTGTCTCTTGACAGCAACCTGGTCTCTTCGCCTCCAAGTGGAGTATGCCTAACAACTCCTTCACTCAGCCTGGGCTCCTGATAGCTGACCCTGTCTGAATCAGATTTCATAGATAGCCTGGACTTTTTCCCACCTGTTTGTGCCCATTTCTTTAAAGACACCTATATACATAACTTCTAAGTTCATGCTTCTCAAACAGTTACATGTGCTCCCTGCCATGTGCTAGGAAATATGAGAAAATACAAGATCAGCATGGCACTTGCTGGAGTGGTAATGCTATTGGAGAAGTCTGGTGGAATCAGGATGCTGTCTGTGCTCTGTGCCCTACCACCATCCCACTGACCTCTGTTTCAGGATAGTGGACACTCCCTTTGTGCCTGCTTCCCCACTGCCCCAGGCTCACTACATCTCTCAGCTCCCCTACCATAGGCTTTCACCAAACAAAAGTCTTCTTACCTAGCAGTTAGACATCTGGGAAATGCCAAAGAAGTTAATGCCCGTGGGAGCAACTCTTAGTCAATGAGGGCAGGAATCAGTGCATGTATTTCCCAGCTTCCAGTCCTTCAAAAGGACGATTCTCTGAGGTGCACTCTGTGTAGTTTCTCAGAGGATCATAATGAAATTCAACTCCATTTGCCCACAGTAGCAATCAGCTCAACAATACACTCTTCATGGCTTCTTTTCCTTCCCTGTCTCCTTCCTTCTTCTCTCTCATTTGCATGGGGAAAATTCAAAACTAGGACACACAATACTCAATATTATTTAAATGCAAAATAAGTAGATTGTAAAATTTACACAAAATTATAAGATACATAACAGTGCTTAAAGAATGGAGGATGGAGCCGTATTGAGGAAGAAGGCATTTGCTTTTCTGTCCATGGGGGGGGACACATAAAGGACAATAACTCTATAGAAGATTATTCATTTGTTGCTGCTTTTCTTCCTGCACATTCACACCTCAAACTCCTGTACTTTGGCTTCAGACCCCACTTCTCCACTGACACTCCTAATTCGTTAACTTCCGATCAGCCAAACCCAGTGGACAGTTTTGAGTTATTCTCCTAGCCCTCTGTACTGCTTTTGACAGTGATGCCTGCTGTCTCCTTCTTGAAATTTGCCTCCCTCTTGTTCTGTTAGATGTAAACTTTGTGGTCTCTCTCTACATCCTTGACCATTCTTCCTTTTCTTGCTTAAATCCACTGATGTGTAGCTTTTCTGCTCACTTTAGCTTATGAATGCTGCTTTTTTTTTTTTCACGTTGCACTCATTTGGGCTATTTATTTTCAGTTAACTTATTTTAGCATAAAAATTAAAAGGCAAGCTATTTAAAAATAAATTTGTTTAGCTCATATTGTTTACATTTGTGTCAGAATAGAAATAGGATTGGAACATATAGAAAATTCAGTCTTGACCCCAGACATGTTGTAGTACTTTTAGTAGCACTCCAAGTACAGAGTAAGTGACTAATGTGTCAACTGATATGATTTGTCATTTTTTAAAAAAATTTTTATTTTATTTTATTTTTTTTAAGATTTTATTTATTTATTTGACAGAGAGAGAGACAGCCGGTGAGAGAGGGAACACAAGCAGGGGGAGTGGGAGAGGAAGAAGCAGGCTCCCAGTGGAGGAGCCTGATGTGGGGCTCGATCCCAGGACCCTGGGGTCACGCCCTGAGCCAAAGGCAGACGCTTAACGACTGAGCCACCCAGGCGCCCCTGATCTGTCATTTTTGAACCATGTGTAAACAGTGACCTGCTTGATACCTAGTAAATTTAATAGGTGATTATTTATATGTAGGTGTAATCTGTGTAATAGATTATAATACAGTGTATTTAATTCTTGGAATAATGATGGGAAAAGCATTTGACACTCACGAAATGAGATTTAGCTGTCTTAATAAAATTATATGGTTCTCCTGAAATATATCTAATATTATAAGCAAATTCATCTTCAATAATGTTATTTTTATATGAGAAGTTTGAAAATGCTAAGCAGGCTATCATTTTCAGGGCACAAATGCCTAGAGTTGACTAGGTATCAAAATATAAGTTTTTTTTTTTTTTAAGATTTTTATCTATTGTGAGAGAGAGAGAGCACAGAGGAAGAGGGAGAAGCAGACTTTCATTGAACAGGGAGCCCAACATGGGGCTTGATCCCAGAACCCTGAGATCATGACCTGAGCCGAAGCAGATGCTTAACGGACTGAGCCACCCATGTGCCCCAAAATATAGGTGTTTTAAAGATAAGAGGGAACAATATTAACCTGGAGGTAAAAAGAAAATTTGCCACAGTGACATGCTTATTACACTTGTTGTTTTCAAAATGTGTAGATTGAGAGGTTATTATTTTATCGGAATACTTACTTTATTCCAAGTATCTATTTTAACAATCATTTAAATTCCCCCCAACCCCAGAAGAAGTGGGGGAGGGGCCGAGGGGGAGAGAGAATCTTAAGCAGGCTCCACAGCTGGACACAGAGTTCCATCCCAGGACCCTGAGATCATGACCTGAGCTGAAATCAAGAGTCAGATGCTCAACAGACTGAGCCACCCAGCTGTGCCAATAATCATTTAAAATTTTTGTTCAAAGTAATCAGAAATGTCCCATCTTTTCTAGCAATAATTTATGTGTTATAGGAAGGGCATTCTTCATTTTTCAGAAACAAAGTCATGAATTACTTATTGTATATGTTTTTCTATATTAATCTATTACCCCATCTCCTCTCCTCTGCTTCCCCTTCTTTTTTTCTTTTTTTTCTTTTTTTCTTCCCGCCACTTCCTCTTTCTCCTTTCCCCTTCTCTTCTTGATACTCCAAGTGCTCAAATTCTGTACTCTTCCATCTTTATAAACATCATGCTTTTCTCTTTAGCTCATGACTAAGTTCCTTGGCCAAGTGTTTATGGAAGGGCTGGGAATAGAAATGTCACATAAAAATGGAATGAGTTGTGAAAACAGGCAGTTCCCATCTCCCCCAACATAGGCAAATCTTTGAATGACCTCCTTGGGAGGAGAGAGTCAAGGGCATATTCTGATTTTATAGCACAAACTTCAGGATATTGAATGGAATACAGTTATGACATGATTAAAAATGAAACACATTTCGGAAAGTCTTTAAATGTCCAACGGCGCTAAGATAGATTTTACCATATTCATGATTATTCCTTCTACTATTTCTCTTTCCGGTTATTCACCATGGATCTTAGGTGAAGCCTACGGCAGGATGAAACAAAGCAAGAGCAGGAATAGCACTTTCAGAAGAGCTCAGTTAATACATTCAAAGCTATTGTCATTTTCTTCGTCAAAGATGGCATTGTTGGAGTGAGCATACATAAACTTTCTTTCCCACTGAGTAGACCACGTGGAATAATGCTTATTTTATTTTTTTTCTTATAAGAATAAAATTGCAATCTTTCAACAGAACATGTTGATTATGCCATCTGGCACATAATTTCTATGCTTAAATTAAGCTGAGAAATCAATTCAGTGTTGAAAGATATTATCCGTTTAACATTTTTTTGCCTACAAGCAATTCGAGAAAGTAGGACAAAAAATAAGTTGTTTTCATTTCTAAGTATGTGAATTATATAGGTCTTGAATATTTTCTCCCACATAGAAGAGAATTATAATTTATAAGTGGATAGCTATGATCTACTGGGATTTCTCGTCCTGTAGTATGCCAAAACTATACTGTATTACAGGAACCTACCCTGGGAGATCAGGTGATGGTCAGTTGGAAATTAGAATCAGTTAATGGATGGTGTAATTAACTGAGTATAAAAACCAGTCTTAAGGAGTTGCTTACATTTTGTTGGGACTTTTCTTTTTTAAGCAGTTTGTGAGTTCAGGTTGTTGCCAATACTTAAGGCACAAATAAATTGAGTATAATACAAAAAGTAGGCTGCACCAAGGACTGCCTAACAAAGTTAAGTAACAAGCAGGTGATGGAAATGCAAAGAGTGAAAATGGTCACTTTTTAACAGGGGAAAGGAGAACTCCTTCAACAGGGTCTCTTTGTCAGTTTCTTCTTTCCCACTTTCTCCCTGCATGTGAAGATGTAAATCAATGCTCATTCACTTAAGAACTTCTTCCCCGTAACAGCATAAGCCATGAATAACCTCTGACCAGCCTGTAGCTGCTATGACAGAGTGGAATTGATCAATGCATGTTGTTACCAGGAAGCTCGAACATTTGGAATAAATTGCCAGCAAAAGAGAGCGTTGAACTGAAGGTATACATTCGAAAGGCAGCAAAACTGGGGAGAGATAACAACTAGTTAGAATTTCTTCTTTCATTTCTTTGAGTTATTTAAAAGAATATCTTTAAAATAATGGTTAAACTTTTAAGTGTTGCTGCTTTAGTTAAGAAAGAATGGGTGCTAGCTTCAACAGCACATATGTTAAAAAAAAAAAAAGAAAGAAAGAGAGAATGGGAAATTTACTTATTGGGAGGAGGAATCAGCATCAAGGGTTAGCCATCTGGAGTCACAGTGTCCCGAGTCTTTGATGCCCACCTGCCTGTTGAGGTCTTGGCACACCTGTTGACTGCCTGGGGCACTCAGGAGAAAAGAAAACTTAAGTGGTTTTATATCAAAGGGAGTGTATGAAGTAACTTCAAGCACTGCAAATGGAGTTTTTAAGAGGAAAGTCTAGATTCTAGCTCTGGCTCAGAGATAGATCCACAATAGATATGAAAAATAGATACTATAATTTTTGCTACAAGAACTTTGTGTAATGATAATAACAATGACAATCATAACAATACTTTCCATGGCACTTAGTTTTCAAAGCATATTTATGTGAACTATAAGCTGTGCTTTCCATTACCTGCTATAAGCTAATAGAGTAGAAAGAAAAGAACATAACAGTAAATGCAGAATTGGAGAGAGATCCACGATTCGGGAGCCAAAGAAGTTGTTCTCTGTCCACTGTGGGAAAACGGCATATCGTACTCGGCACATGTGCTTAGGAAATGCTCTCTCACTATGGTACTAATTGAAAATCATGGTTAATTGCTTGCATTTATAAAAACAAGGGCAGTACATCTTAGAGTCTGGCAGTGAAAGTCCTCTTAGAAGCTGCTCCGTGCTTCACTCAGACTGAGACAGAAGGAACAGACAGCACCTGGACAGAAGCCCCGTCTAAGGCTTTGCACTCTGCCGCTCCCTGGTAAGCTCTTTGACGCTCTAGAACAATTCTCCTGAGCAACCTCAGTACATTATGGGAATTCAACACCATACTCTTGGGTCTCAAAAACGAGAAAGAGAGAGGGGTGGCGGGGGAGAGGCAGAGAGAGAGCCAAGCAAGAAATTAGAAAAGATCAAAGGTACATTGACCAAAAAAGATGAAACACACTTTGGCAAAGACAAGCATGACTTACCACTCCTGTTAGAAAACTTGAGCTGATGAAATATTTCAGAAGGATTAGTATATAAGTGCACCTGGGAAAGACTTTCTCTGATGCCTTAGCTTTCAGACCATTTTAGCAGTGAATCAAGAAGTTCTATTTGTAGAAAGAAGAAAGCTAATGTAATGAGCAATAACAGCACAAATCCAGAGGGACTCACCTCATTACCTCAGAGACACACAGCCAGACCCACCTTTCCTGCATTTGCCCGGCCCTTTAACTCAAGTGTTCAGTATCATTGGAGCCACCAGGGCCTTCTCCAATTTTTCCATTTGTTCAAGAAATTAATTTTAAAAGTGAATTAGAAGACTTTTAAGTTCAGACCCAATGTGTTTCATCTCTTTGCCATGGTTTATAGTCTTAGCAATGCCTCCCGGCTCTCCTGACCACTTTTGATAACCATTGCCAAACACTACAAGATACAAAAAATGATAGAAAATGAATTGCCTGCATATTGAAGGCTGGGGAAAGTCATGAGCTGAAGAAACTCTAGTAAAATCCTGACTCTCATACAATTTGACCTCCCTACCTTTGCAATATGAAATGTGCATTTTATATACAATTTCCACGGCAATTTACAGGTGTTAAATTAGGAACAGGGGGTAGAGTACAGACAAGGGGATAACCTAATATAACAACAATAGAGTTCAAGCAAAGTTTCTTTCCTTTTTTTAATATTATCATCTGGGTGTCTGCAAAATTGCATGCAAATCAATCTTAATTTACTATGTGTTTTGGCTCTCATAAAATATTCTGACCATGGTATTTCTACATTTTAGCTGTAAAGTTCTCCATAAATAGAGCACTTATTACATTTTTTAAAATATGTGGAATGATTCAGTTAGTACAAGAGTGCAGAAGAAGAAATGTTTACTCCAGGTAGAGAAATCTAGCTTTTTACCACTTCCCAAGAGCATTGTTAATACCTGTGTATCATTCAGACTTAGAGAAACATATAAGGAAGACAGTGTTAGAGCACTCCATCCCTAGTATTTGTCTCATTGTTTCTAACACTAGGCTAGGTTAACTTTGGCCCAGCTCTACGGATCAACGAATTGTAAAATTAAGGGAGCACTTAGTAAAAACTCTTAGGTAAATTTGGTCTGAATCAAAAGATTTTGTTGGTAACCCAATACTGTGTTTCAGTGAGCCTGGGCTTGGCTCTGTCTTGAAATTTACTCCTTCATATTTATTTTGGAGGATGGGTAAGGAGAGGTAATTGAGTGATAAGCCAATATTCCCTGGCAATCATAGTTTCGGTGGTTGGAAGAAACTTAAGGATTTAGCTGGCCAGGTTATTCTCAGATGAGGGTTGATTAGGCCAGTCACGTAAGAATCAAATCAGGAAAGCACTGCAAACACTGACATTTGGTGTTACTTAGGGAACGCTTGAAAACTTAGAAGGCTCTTCAATTTAAGTTGGAAGGATTGGGGGTGGTGGCACAGAGATTCCTTAGAAGGCCTCCTCCAAGAAGTTTCTATAAGTGCGTGTGTGTGTGTGTGTATGCCCTTGTTTTTACAGGAGAATCACATCCTTCAGACCACCTGTCTGTCTCATGGAGGCAGAGCATGTCATGGGTCCTGTCTCCCAAAAGTGAGTTGAACGTTTTTGGGGCTTTTGCTATTGTATTGACTTGTGACTAAGAGAGATCAGTGTTGCATTATTTGGATTTAGTATGCTCAAACTCATTTCTTTTCCACATTCCAGGAGGATTTCTTCCTTGAAAAAAAAAGGGGGGGGGATAGGAAAGGAAGTTCCAGTGTTTTTATTCAAACATAATCCCTAATATCCTTTCTGGGAGCTCCCCAAAAGGACAGTTGTTTTTAAAAGGAAAGTATCAGTTAAGACATACCATGTCACTAAAGGGACCTTTAAAAAGTCATTTGGCCTCCTAGCAGGACCACACTCAAAGCAGAGATCACAATCTATCCCTTTCTTTAAAATCTCCAAAATGTTTTTGAAACGGTTAATAATAATAAACGAGATAAGGGAATCCAGGTGGCATGGCAATGCGGGCACCAACAGCAGTTCCTCTGTATGTTAGGTGTCAGCCAATTTGCAGAACAAAGCTGACCACATTTTATAAGTAGTATTTTAAGAAGTGAAGTATTATGTACCTTTCAGAACATGTGCTTCTATTTATTCTTTGTCAGCATGCTGGGGCACCTGTGTTAGTTTTATGCCACTGCATGCAGATTCTCTGACAAGTAGAATTCTGGTAAGTTCCAGCTGTTATTTCACCTGTGGAAGCACAAGAGCAAAAATGTCCTGGAACTTCGAATCTGAAGCACTAAAATAATTTGGAAATCACCACCACATTTGCAATATATTAATTCTGTTTATTAAATACCCAATTAAAAAATTGGTTCTTCTTAGGGGTAATAATAGCAATGACTACAGATAAGCAATCATATTTGTAAGGTTAATATCGTGCTGGTTGTGGTTATTGTGAGAAGACAAAATAATAACTGGATGTCTTCATGATTTATGTTATTTATAGATCTATAATGATCATTACTTTTTATCCACCAGGTACTGTGCTAAGGACTGCACATGCATTATCCAGCTGAATTTCTAATAACCCTATGAGACAGCTATTGGCATCCTCATTATCTAGACAAAGAAATAGAAACTTTTAAAGGTGAAGTAACTGACAAAAGGTCGGCCAGGCAATAGGTCAGATAATGTCCTCAAACTCAAGCAGTCTGATTTCAGAGCCTCAAGCTGAACTGTTTCACCAGTCTCACAAAGCATGGGAGCTGGAACACTGAATGTGAAATACTTTCATTTTTTTTAAAAGATTTTGTTTATTTATTGACAGAGAGTACAAGCAGGGGGAGCAGCTGGCAGAAGGAGAAGCAGACTCCCTGCTGAGCAGGGAGCCTAACATGAGGCTCGATCCCAGGACCGTGGGATCATGACCCGAGCTGAAGGCAGATGCTTAGCCAACTGAGCCAGCCAGGCACCCCATGAAGTACTTTTAGATAGTACATGGAGCAAACTTACAGAACTATCAGAAGATTTTATTTTTGATATGTATCAGAGAAAATAAAACTAGCCAATCCCCCTGCTCTCCCCACCTACACCATTGCTACTGTCCCTGAGGCCCCTTCAATGCAGAAAACTTCTAAGTGGTTTCTAGAATTTCTGCTTTAAGATCAGTTCTTCACACAGAAGCCCGAGTAATGATTATGAGTGAAAAACACTTCACGACATTCCCCTGCCAAAAACTCTCCAATGATTACTCATAACATTCAATAGAAAATCCAAACTTCTTCCCAGGACCTATGAAGTCCTATATGGTTCTTACTTGACTCTGAAGTCTCACCTCCAGGTGTCTCTGTCTTCCTTTCTTTGTTTCATCCACACCAGCCTTCTTGTTCTTCCTTGAGTATAGTGGGCTCATTCTCACACTGGGGCATTTACCCTTCTGTTTTCCATTGCTGAGGCCTTCCTGGCTGGACTTGCAGTCAAGTTTCCACCCAAATATCACTTCTTCAGAGGACTGCTTACCCTCCTCCATTTTCTTGTCTTCTCTACACTTTCTTTTAGTTTTCTTTATAGCAATTAGCTGACATTGTATTTGTGAAGCCCTGTATTGATTAATTGATTGATTAACTATCTTCTTCATTAGAATGTAATCCCCATGAGAGAGGGTCTTTGTCTGTCTTAGTTACAGCTATCCTTTTGGCTTCCCAGAATGTGTCACGAAGCACGTGCTCAATACATATTTTTAAAATTAATTCATGAGTCAAACTGATGATTTCATAGCTACAATTGCTAGGAATGAAGACAAAGGTTGGTTTTGTAAAGAAAAATATTAAGGGAATTTAAAGAGCACTATTAAGAAGTGATAGTCCAGGGATTCCTGGGTGGCTCAGTCTGTTAAATGTCTGACTCTTGATTTCAGCTCAGGTCATGATCCCAGGGTCCTGAGTTCAAGGGCTGAGTAGGGTTCCACCCTAGGTGTGAGCCTACTTCAAAAAATAAAAACAAAAAGATGTGGAAGTACGATGGCGATGACAAAAATCACGAAAGTAAAATAAGAATACTGAAGTTTGGGCAACATTGTTTATGTTATATTCCATGTAATTAGTTAGAAGTGAGGTTATTGCATTTTCTGTAAACTCTAAGTAATGAATAAGGTTCATACATAAAATAAGCCCATCAGTTAAAATATGTACCTGCCTGTGTAGACTAGTAAATCTCTGTAGAAGGTCAGGATTGCATCTAGAATTTGAGTAACTGGCATTATTAAATAAATTGAGAAATTTTGTTATACCCCCTTCTGAATTCCCTAGGACAAATGACATTACCTGATCTGCAGATAAATAAATTTCTATCCAATTTAGAAAAAGCAGTCGCTAGTTAGTAATATCCTTTTGTTTTCATTTCATTGTGCATGAATGCCACCCAACACCTGTATATTATCAGCTTCTATAGATTAGGTAAAATGTATTGAATAAATAGCTGGTTGAAACCACTAAGAAACCAATGTGATAAGAGAGAAAATATTGATTATTTTACTAATGTTTATTTTACAGTTGAACCAGCCAAGGAAATTATTCTGAACCAAGATCAGAGTGCAAGGAGAGAATTTTTAGTTCATATAACTGTTTCTACAAAGGTAACATATAGAGGAAACACATACAAATTACAGTTTACTTTTCAATGCTGAGATTGCAGTAAGATTTTATAATTGCACATATAAAGAAAATATAATGCTAAAAATTAAATTGTTTGACTCTTTTGGGAATTTTGATCTGATTTGTGAATCTGGAGTTTGTTATAAATCCGTAGTAGCTGTAAAAGGTTGAAGTCTCCTGTCTTGGTGGGTGTTTCGAACCAGCATGGTCCATTGCCATCACTCACTGTTCATTCATTGCTTACTTTCATCATCGCCACAGCATACTTTTGCATCTCTCAGTCATGAATCTAATTGCCTTTCATCATTCCTGTAGTGAACATGTACCATTAAAAATACCAATAATTAAATCTCTCACCAGAAGAAATGAAAAGAACTTGAAGGTTTAAAAATTTTAAATGGAGAGAAAAAATAGGGTGTGGAAAGTAACCTAAGAATGGCAGCTGCTAACTGATTGCTTGACTCATTCCCAGCATTGGGTTTCTTCTTTGGGGAGTGTGTTGAAACATTGTTTGGAGGGTTTTGGCAAGATCTATTGGAAATAAGGGATGTTTCTATAATGTTTATTTGATTCAGAAGTGGCCAAAGAGAGAAAAATATTTGAATGACTATACCCTGCTCTATAATTCTGATTTGGCAGTGAGGCACAAAAGACTGAGGGCTGCTGGCAGTGCTCCTAAATGACTGCATTGGCAGACTCTAATAACTACAAGAACTAAAAGTCTTGACCCACTCTCAAGGGTTCTTAGATATATTTTTTCCTCTCATCATTATTCAAAATAGTTGAACACAGGTAGCCTTTATTCATTCATTCATTCATTCATTCATTCATTCATTCAAGACTATTTAGTGCATATCTGTTATGTCCTGGGTACTCTTCTAAGTGCTAGAGACACAGCAGAAATGAAATGACAAAATCCTTGCACTTACACAGCTTACATTCTAGTGGGGAAGATAAATAATGAAAACATTAAAAAAATTACGGTATGTTAGATGTGATAAATACTATGGAGAAATAAAGAAGGAATAGGGAGTTTAAGCTAGAGCTTAATGCTTATGGAACATTTTCCAGGGTAGATTGTATGTTAAGTGACAAAACAAGTCTTAGTAAATTTAAGAAAGTCATATCAAAGTTCTTTTCTGACCATAATGGTATGAAACTGGGAATCAATACAAGAAGAAAACTAGAAAATTCACTAAAACATGGAGACTTAACATGTTACTAAACAACCTATGAGTCAAGGAAAAAATAAAAAAGGAAATAAAAAATATCTTGAGATAGATGAAAATGGGAACATAACATATCAAAACTTTTGGCTGTAGCAAAAACTGTTCTAAGAACAAAGTGATAATGATAAATGTCTACATTAGGAAAAAAGAAAGAGCTCAAAAAAACCCACCCGACTTTACACTTCAAGGAACTAGAAAAAGAAGAAAAAAGTAAGCCCAAAGTTAGTAGAAGGAAGGAAAAACAAAAATTAGAGCAGAAATAAACAAAATAGACTAAAAAGACAATAGAAGAATTCAATAAAATTGAGTTGTTTTTGAAAAGAAAAAATAGCAAACCTTTAGGTAGACTTACCAAGAAAAAAAGAATGCAGATAAATAAAATTATAAATTAAAGAGGAGACATTACAACTGATACCACATAAGAACAAAGGAACATAAGAGACTACTATGAACAATTATAGACAAAAATTGGGCAACCTAAAATAAATAGGTAAATACCTACAAACATACAATCAAACAAAACTGAATTACAATGGGGATGCCTGGGTGGCACAGGAGTTAAGCGTCTGCCTTCACGCTCAGGGCATGATCCCAGCGTTCTGGGATCGAGCCCCACATCAGGCTCCTCTGCTGTGAGCCTGCTTCTTCCTCTCCCACTACCCCTGCCTGTGTTCCCCCTCTCGCTGGCTGTCTCTATCTCTATCGAATAAATAAATAAAATCTTAAAAAAAAACTGAATTACAATGAAATAGAAAACCTGAACAGAGCAATTGCTAGAAAGAAGCACGAATCAGTAACAAAAAAATTTCCAACAAATAAAAGTCCAGGACCAGATGGCTTCACTGGTGAATTCTACCAAGCTTTTAAAGAAGAATTAATACCAGTATTTCTCAAACTCTGCCAAAAAGCAGAAGAGGACACACTTTCAAACTCATCTTATGAGGGCAGTACCACCCTGATACCAAACTAACTAAAGACACTACAAAAAAAGAAAATTACAGGCCACTATCCCTCATGAATATAGTTGCAAAAATCACCAAGAAAACATTGACAAGCTGAATTCAACAATACATTAGAAGGATCATACACTATGATCAAGTGAGATTTAGTCCATGGATGCAAGGATGGTTCAACATCTGCAAATCAATTGACATACCACATTAACAAAATGAAGGATAAAAATTATATGATCACCTCAATAGATACAGAAAAAGCATTTAACAAAATTCAACACCAATTCACAATAAAAATTGTCAAAAAACTGGATATAGAGGAACTGTACCTCAACATAATAAAGGCCATATATGACAAACCCACAGCTAACATCATACTCAATGGTGAAAAGATGAAATGTTTTCCTCTAAAATACAGAGTGAGACAAGGATATCTATTCTCACCACTTTTATTCAACATAAGACTGGAGGTCCAAGCCAGAGCAATTGGGTAAGAAAAGGAAATAAATGGCATCCAAATTGGAAAGAAAAAAGTAGAACCGTCTATTTGTAGATGAAATGGCATTATATTCAAAAAACTCCAAAGACTCCACCAAAAAATTGTTAGAGCAATAAACAAGCTGAAGGGTATAACGTTTCTCTATGCTAACAATGAACTATTAGAAAGAGAAATGAAGAAAATATTCCTATTTATAATTGCATCAAAAAGAGTAAAATACCTTGGAAACAACTTAACCAATGAAGTAAAAGATCTGCCCGCTAAAAAATGTAAGACATTAATGAAATAAATTGAAGAAGACACAAATAAATGGAAAGATTCTGTGCTCATAGATGAGAAGAATCAGTGTTGTTAAAATGTCCATACTACTCAAAGCCAACCGTATATTCAATGCAATCCCTATCAAAATTCCAATGGCATTTTTCACAGAAATAGAACAATCCTAAACTTTGCATGGAATTACAAAAGACCCCAAATAGCCAAAGCAATCTTGAGAAAGAAGAACAAAGCTGGAGGCATCACACTTTCTGATTTCAAACTATATCATGAAGCTATAGGAATCAAAGCAGAATAGTATTGGCAGAAAAACAGACACACCGATGAATGGAATAGAATAAAGAGCCCAGAAATGAATCTACGCATGTATGGCTAGTTAATTTATGACAAAGGAGCCAAGAATGTAATAGGAAAAGCATAGTCTCTTTAATAAATGGTGCTGGGAAAACTGGACAGCTACATGCAAAAGAATGAGACTGGGACCCTTATCTTACACCATACACAAAAATCAACTCAAAATAGATTAAGAATTTGAACATAAGACCTGAAACCATAAAACTCCTAGAAGAAAACATAGAAACATAGAAGGTAAACTCCTTAACATCTGACTTGGTAATGATTTTTTTGGATTTGACACCAAAGGCAAGGGGAACAAAAGCAAAAATGAAAAAGTGGAACTACATCTAACAAAAAGCTTCTGTATAGGAGGGGTGCCTATCTGGCTCAGTCGATAGAGCATACGACTCTTGATCTTGGGTTGTGAGTTTAAGTCCCACGTTGGGGGTAGAGATTACATTAAAAATAAAACATATAATAAAATCTTAGAAAAATAATGCTCTGTAGAGGAAATGAAACCATCAACAAAATGAAAAGGCAACGTATAGAATGTGAGAAAGTATTTACTAATCATATATCCGACAAGAGGCTAATATCCAAAATGTTTAAAGAGCTCATAGAACTCATAGGAAAAACAAAAACAATCTGATTAAAACATGGGCAGAGGAACCGAACAGATATTTATCTTTTTTTCAAAGATTTATTTATTTTAGAGAGAGAGAGAGAATGTGTGTGTGTGCAGGTGTGCATGAGTGGAGGGAGGGGCAGAAGGAGAGGGAGAAAGAGAATCCTCAAGCAGACTCCCTGCTGAGCGTGGGGCCCAACTCAGGGCTCAGTCCCAGGACCCTGAGATCATGACCTGAGCCAAAATCAAGAGCCTGCCACTTAACTGACTGGGCCACCCAGGCGCCCCGAATAGATATTTTTCTTCTTCTTTTTTTTCTTTTAAATAAATTTATTTATTTATTTATTTATTTATTTATTTATTTATTTAATTTATTTATTTGAGAGAGAGAGAGAGCGTGCGGGAGCACAAGCAGGGGGAACAGCAGGCAGAGGGTGAACCAGACTCCCTGCTGAGCAAGGAGCCTGAGGCAAGACTTGATCCCAATACCATGGGGTCATGACCTGAGCTGAAGGCAGACATTTAAACAACTGAGCCACCCAGGTGTCCTGCCTCTGAAGAGATATTTTTCTAAAGAAGACATACAGATAGATAAAAGGTATATAAACAAGTTGTCAACATCACTAATACTTAAAAAAAATCATGAATATTTAGAGAAATGCAAATTGAATCCTCAATGAGATATGACCTCACACCTGTTGGAATGGCTATCATTAAAAGGACAAGAGATAACAACCATTGTTGAAGATGTGGAGAAAAGAGAATCCTTGCACAATGTTGGCAGAATGTAAATCGGTGCAGACAGTATGGAAAACATTACAGATGTTCCCCAAAAAAAGAAACAAAAACAAAAACCCAAACCACCATATGATCCAGTAATTCCACTGCTGGGTATATATTAAAAGAAAGTAAAAAATTAGATACAGAAGCAATACCTACACTCCTATGTTCATGACCACGTTATTCACAAATGCCTAGATATGGAAACAACGAAATGTTCATCAGTGGACTCAGAGATTCAGATGTAGTGTGTATATATACAAGGGAATATTGTTTGGCCATGAGAAAGAAAGACATTCTGTTATTTGATACAATTTAGATGGACCTCGAGGGCATTATGCTATGTGAGGTAAGCCAGACAGAGAAAGTCAAATACTGTATGGTATCACTTAGAGGTAGAATCTGAAAAAACAAAAAGATCCAACTCATAGAAACAGAGAGTAGAAAAATTGTTGCCAGTAGCTAGGGGGTGGGAGAAATAGGGGGTTTGGTAAAAGGGTACACTTTCAGCTCTAAGAGAAATAAGATCTTAGGATCTAATGTAAAGCATGATGACTATAGTTGACAACACTGTACCGTATAATTGAAATTTGCTAAGAGAGTAGATCTTAAATGTTCTTATGAAAAACAAGTGAGCTGATGGATGTGTTAATTACTTAAGTGGGGCAAATCTTTTCACAATGTATATCAAATTACCACATTGTACACTTTATTTTTTAAAAAATTTTATTCTTCAAATTTCTATTTAAATTCTAGTTAGTTAGCATACAGTGCAATATTGGATTCAGAAGTATAATTTAGTGATTCATCACTTACATACAGCACTCAATGCTCAACATGACAAGTGCCCTCCTTCATACTCATCATCCAGCTAGCCAATCCCCCACCCACCACCCTCCATCAACCTTCATTTTGTTTTCTTTCTTTAAGAGTCTCTTATGGTTTGTTTTCTTCTCTCTCTCTCTCCCCCCCGCAAATGTTCATCTCTATTGTTTCTTAAATTACACATATGAGTGGAATCATATAGAATTTGTCTTTCTCTGACTGACTTATTTTGCTTAGCATCTCTAGCTCTATCCACATCCTTGCAAATGGCAAGACTTCATTCTTTTTGATGGCGTATACATACCATGGTGTATACATACCACCTCTTTAACCATTCATCAGTCAATGACATTTGGGCTCTCTCAATAGTTTGACTATCATTGATAATGCTGCTATGAACATCAGGTGCACGTATCCCTTAGAATCAGTGTTTTTGTATCTTTTGGGTAAATACCTAGTAGTGCAATTGCTGGATCATAGGGTAGCCTATTTTTAAGTTTTTGAGGAATCTCCATACTGTTTTCCAGAGTGGCTGTACCAGTTTGCGTTCCAACCAACAGTGTGAGAGGGTTCCCCTTTCTCTGCATCCTCACCAACATCTGTTGTTTCTTGAGTTAATTTTAGGTCCTGGCTCTTTCTTCTCCCTCCCATGGGGTGGTCCATTAAAATCCAGAACCTAGGCCATCAGTATTGAGCATAGATTGGAATGCAACCTCTTGGCTCCAGTGCTGCTTACTCCTGTGGATGAGAACTTTCTTGCTCAGGCTTCTGAGGAATTCCTTTACTTTCTGCCAGTCCAATCATACTCCCCATACTCCCTGCATTTTTATTTGTGTTCTATTAGGAGTGGTTTCTGTGAACATCTAGTATATTATATCTTACATCACACTTTTGAATAACACACTTTAAGAATAATAACTAATTCTGAAAAGAAAATCTTGTAATAGCTTTGGATTCTTTTTATTCAGTGTATACTTTTTTGTATTGCATGAATCCAATAATTTCATGACAAAGGGGAAAGAAAAAGCTTCAGGGCACCAGTAGCAACAGAACGTTTTGTAGTAAGGAAAAATAAGTGGTGTTTTTGTCCTTTTTTGTTTGTTTGTTTGTTTTTTAATGCTAGAATGTGGCAAGGGGGATAAGAGTAAGGAGAATTTAAGTGCTGCTAAAACCAAATAATTTTAAACCTAATAGGCTTCTTTCTAGGGTGAATTTAATGAAAGCATCAAAGCAAGATATTTAATTATTTGGTTTTCCTGATGTACCAAGTTAGAAAGAGTCCAGGAAAGATTCTGGTGGAAAAAAGAAATCCTATACTTTTAAGTCAATTTTCCACTTCATGTTAGAACTCTAGTACCTTTGTAGTTTTAAAGTGTATCGTAAGCATATGAAACTTAGCTGATGAAGAACATTCTTTTTACATTTGAGGAGACTTAATCTAGAAAAGCAAGTCAACTCACACAATTCTACGATTGTGTTTGAAGTTCTGGTAGAAATGTATAAAATACTGCCTTTGACTAGAATTCATTTGACAATTTGTAGGACAGTCAAGCTAAGTTCTTAACAATTTAAAATTGTAATTAGAGAAGAGCCTATTAATCATGAGCATTTGGAAATGGAGAAATGCTTTGTTTCTCTAACATGGGTCATTTGGATTTTTGCTTTCATTAATTCCTTTCTAAACAGAAGCTGGACTATACCTGTGAATCCTTTGTTTAATTTTGAGCAAATTCTTCTAATCTGTACATTTTTTCAACCACTTTTCCCTACTCCTTCATCTGAACAAAGTTGGATTTTCTCTCCACTCTTCCCTCACAAATGCTTCCAAAAGGAAGCCGTTTCATCTCTTCTTCCAGGCTCATTCTTTCTCTAGATTTCTCCTGCATTCATATCAAGTGACTGTACCTGGCATCTCTCCCTTACCCCCTCCCTCTTTCTTTCTTTTCTTTCTTTCTTTCTTTCTTTCTTTCTTTCTTTCTTTCTTTCTTTCTTTCAAAAAATTATGCATTACTAGATTTTCATTAAAAAATTATGCACTACTTGATTCACTTGATGTAGAATTTGTCAATAAATGCTGTACATATCTCTCCTGTAAATGATATATACGTCATTTACCACTTCTCTAAAGTTTATAGTGTCAGAACTGATATTCTAGACACTTTCTTTGATGATTTAGGCAACCAGTTTTCCTCCCTGACATTTCTGCCGTCACAATTCATCCACACTGAGGCATCTTCCCATTTCTCAACCTTTTAAGCCAAAGCTTTCATCTGTGCTGCACTTTGTTTCATAGACGCAATCTTACATTCTCTTTGAACTTTTCAGCCTGACCCTGTGAACCTTGGAATTCCCCTCCAACACCTTCTAACATTTCTTACTTGTCTAGTCCTCATTAACAGGAGAATGAAGTTCATCTGAGTAAAATAAAAAAGTTTCTGCCTTTGCTTTCTAATGAGATACTGTTTATAAGGGTTTTGTGAACCAAATATGATCAAAATAAAGAAATCACAATTTTTATTTCTACTTTTTAAAAAGATTTTATTTATTTATTTGACAGAGAGAGAGATAGCCAGCAAGAGAGGGAACACAAGCAGGGGGAGTGGGAGAGGAAGAAGCAGGCTCCCAGCAGAGAAGCCCAATGTGGGGCTCGATCCCAGGACTCCAGGATCATGTCCTGAGCCGAAGGCAGGCGCTTAACAAGACTGAGCCACCCAGGTGCCCCCACGATTTTTATTTCTAAGAATTTTTATCATCATTCAGGTATACATTCTTTCAGGAAATTCTGAAAAAAATACATGTGGAAAAACACGATTTATATTTTCTTATATTGAGATGGCTCTTTATATGATTAAATAATAGCATTTGCCATCTTTAGTCTTTGTGTCAGTAGATAAATTCTAAGGAATTGAAAACTCACATTTCTCAGATGCAGGCAAAAGTAAGTTGGTTAGGGACTCTGGCAAAATAGGATGTGATTGTTGTAATTGAAAGAAAGTAATCATCAGACAAACAGGTCCCAAACTGACCAATCTTCTGAGTTTTCAAGTTGGAAAATGATTTTTATACGAACTCTCCCAATTTTCATGTATTGACAACTAATGCAGACTTTAAAAACATCACTACGTATGCCAAATCAAAATCACCTGAGGGTAGATAACTGGCTTGTGAACTGTGTTATAAGGAAAAAATTAAGTGTATTTTAATATAAGAAAATAATGATAACATGAAAAGAGTTAGAGAATCAAACTTTATCGATAACAGTTGAAATTTGAAGACAGCTCAAAACAAGTGCTGTGGCTACATTCATTCTGCATTGATGTTATATCCATGGGCAAAATATAAATGTACACTCATGAGTAGAAAAAGGTGTTTCCTACTACTTAGCTCTTTGTTGTTGAAATTCATTCCTTAGCAGTGCCATACAACAGTGTTCTCTTCCATAGTTTGGTGCTTATAAGGTTAACAGCTTAAGCCTTTCAGCTTGGGTTACCAATTGTTTAATTTCTCCAGTTAATGATGTAATTTTAATATTATTATTTATGGGGTAATTTTGTCAAATGAAGAATATTTTTCTTTTGGCCATAATTATGATGATGATTGATATCCAAAAATATTAACCATATATATCAAGGAAGATTTTAACAGATCCAACTATGAATAGAATCTGGGACAATATTTTAGGCTAATCTTGAAGGAAGGTGATTGTTTTGTAGTACACATCTACAAAAGTCATTTTCAATGAGTATTGACTATATTATTATATTCTAGAAGTATAAAAAGAGAATTCTGCCCTGTTAATATATGTCACAGGGGAATGTCATTTATTTATTGCTATTAGTAGGTAGATGTTACATTAAGTTACTTTTTCCCAGTAATTATCCAGATATATGACACTTCCTTTTAAAAATTAATTAATTAATTAATTAATTAATTTAATTTTTGTTTTTATTTATTTATTTTTATTATATTATGTTAGTTACTATACAGTACATCATTAGTTTTTGATGTAGTGTTCCATGATTCATTGTTTGCATATAACACCCAGTGCTCCATGCAATACATGCCCTCCTTAATACCCATCACTGGGCTAACCCATCCCTCCACCCCTTCCCCTCTGACACCCTCAGTTTGTTTCCCAGAGTCCATAGTTTCTCATGGTTTGTCTCACCCTCTGATTTCCCCTGCTTCATTTCCCCTTCCTTCTCCTAATGTCTTCCATGCTATTCCTTATGTTCCACATATAAGTGGAACCATATGATAATTGTCTTTCTCTGCTTGACTTATTTCACTTAGCATAATCCCCTCCAGTTCCATCCTTGTCGATGCAAATGGTGGATATTTATCCTTTCTGATGGCTGAATCCTATTCCATTGTATATGTGAACAACAACTTCTTTATCTACTCATCTGTTGAAGAGCATCTCAGTTCCTTCCACAGTTTGGCTATTGTGGACATTGCTGCTATGAACATTGGGGTGCATGTGGCCCTTCTTCTCACTACATCTGTATCTTTGGGGTTAATACCTAGTAGTGCAATCTCTGGGTCGTAGGGTGGTTCTATTTTTAACTTTTTGAGGAACCTCCATACTGTTTTCCAGAGTGGCTGTACCAGTTTGCATTCCCACCAACAGTGTAAGAGGGTTCCCCTTTCTCCACATCCTCTCCAACATTTATTGTTTCCTACCTTGTCAATTTTTACCATTCTAACTAGTGTAAGGCGATACCTCAGTGTGGTTTTGATTTGAATTTCCCTGATGGCTAACGATGTTGAGCATTTTTCCAGGGGTCTGTTAGCCATTTGTATGTCTTCTTTGGAGAAGTGTCTGTTCATGTCTTCTGCCCATTTTTTGACTTATTTGTTTTTTGGGTGTTGAGTTTGAGAAGTTCTTTATAGATCTGGGATACCCGCCCTTTATCTGTAGTGTCATTTGCAAATATCTTCTTCTATTCTGTGGATTGCCTCTGTTTTGTTGACTGTTTCCTTTGCTGTGCAGAAGATTTTTATCTTGATGAAGTCCCAAAAGTTCATTTTCGCTTTTGTTTCCTTTGCCTTTGGAGACGTGTCTTGAAAGAATTTACTGTGGTTGATGTTGAAGAGGTTGCTGCTTATGTTCTCCTCTAGGATTTTGATGGATTCCTGTCTCACGTTGAGGTCTGTCACCCATTTTGAGTTTATCTTTGTGGGTGATGTAAGATAATGGTTGAGTTTCATTCTACTATATGTAGCTGTCCAATTTTTCCCAGCACCACTTATTGAAGAGACTGTCTTTTTTCCATTGGATATTGTTTTCTGCATTGTCGAAGATTAGTTGACCATAGAGTTGAGGGTCCATTTCCTGGTTCTCTATTCTGTTCCATTGATCTATGTGTCTGTTTTTGAGCCAGTACCATGCTGTCTTGGTGATCACAGCTTTGTAATGCAGCTTGAAATCAGGCAACGTGATGCTACCAGCTTTGTTTTTCTTTTCCAACATTTCCTTGGCGATTTGGGGTCTTTTATGGTTCCATATGAATTTTAGGATTGTTTGTTCCAGCCCTTCGAAAAATGGCATTGGTATTTTAATTGGGATGGTGTTGAAAGCATAGGTTGCTCGTGGTAGCACAGACATTTTAGCAATGTTTATTCTTCTGATCCATGAGCATGGAATGTTTTTCCATCTTTTTGTGTCTTCTTCAATTTCTTCCATAAGTGTTCTGTAGTTTCTAGAGTATAGATCCTTTACCTCTTTGGTTAGGTTTATTCCTCGGTATCTTATGGTTTTTGGTGCTATTGTAAATGGAATGGATTCCCTAATTTCTCTTTCCACAGTTACGTTGTTAGTGCACAGGAAAGCAAATGATTTCTGTGCATTGATTTTGTATCCTGCCATGTTACTGAATTGCTGTATGAATTCTAGTAATTTGGGGATGGAGTCTTTAGGGTTTTCCACACAAAGTATCACATCATCTGCGAAGAGAGAGAGTTTGACTACTTCTTTGCCAATTTGGATACCTTTTTTTGTTGTCTGGTTGCTGTTGCTAGAACTGCTAGTACTATGTTGAACAATAGTATGTGACACTTTCTAAATCATTTTGAAGTTAATAGGTTATTCAGAGAATGGAGAAGTTGAATGAGTGAAAGAATAAATGAAGGAACGAAGTGCTCCAAACCATCAGAAAGTTAATATTTTTTCTTAATGTCAAAAGCTACTGAGACCAAATAGGATTGACATATTTATTTTCTTAAAATTTTTTTTATTGTGCAGATCACTTATATTTGGGACAGGAAGTGCTCTGTGAATATTTGGGATTTATTAAGGAAAATACATTAAGATCATTTTGGAGCCTCTTCATGCTTTGGTCTTTTTTCTTTCTTCTTTTTCTTACTGTTAACCTGGCTCATTAAATGACTACTTGGGAAAATTTTTAAGCTGATTTACAAAATTTAAATTCTTTTAATATGCATATTCTTTTGACAAATGTAATCTACATTCATATTATCACCTATTAGAGAATGAACAAAATAGTCTTAAAGCAGAGAAAACTAAGATAACAGTTTTGGTAAGAACTATAAAAAAAAAACCCTCATTTCCTTTTTCTTGAAGACATAATTGGATTCTTACCCTTTTCAATATAAAATTATTTTCATTGAGTAAATTAAAATGGATGTAATGTCAGTAAATATTTTTGAAAGATTTCACTTGCTTTGAACATGTGTTCATAGAAAAACTGTGTAGCTTTGCAATATTATTTTGAAATATTTCTAAAACATACGTTCACCTCCCATGTCAGAGACAATGGATTCTTGGCTATCTGAGTCCACATCGCCTTACAGTTGCCTATTCTTTTGAGGGTGTGACTACATAAGCCATAGGCAAAATTTCTTTTTGTTACATTTATTATATCTGTTAATCTTTACGACCTCTTCTTACCCCTTTTTCCTTTCACTTTCAGTTTCTTACCTGAGAGCAATATCTAGATGCTACATACACTCTTAAATTCTCCCAATTCAGTGGTCTGTCTTATGGAGTGGAATGGCCTCCCACTCATATTTCCAGATCTACCTCCTTCCTCAGTTCACCCCACCCAACACAAATGCATCTGTTCTATACAAAATCTCTTCAGGGTCTGTTTTTTTGTCCCTATGGTTCCTCATAACAAAATTCCCTTAATTCACTTAAAATGCCAAACATTTCACCCATTCAAGCCTTTGAGTTGAAGAGACAAATAAATACATGGAGGTTAAACAACGTGCTATCTCCAGGATCATCTTTATGGAGGAAATGGAGCTAGTGTTCCAGTTCATCCTGAGAGGGGCAGCAAGGAGCAGAGCAAAGAGAGTATTTAGATACTGACCTTTGCTTGATGCTTCTAGGCTACCCTGTAGAACTCCAGGACTGACTTTTTTTTTTATTAAATTTTTTATTTTTATTTTTTTTGATATAAAGTTCAATGATTCATTAGTTGCGTATAACACCCAGTGCACCATGCAATACGTGCCCTCCTTACTGCCCATCACCAGTCTATCCCATTCCCCCACCCTCCTCCCCTCTGAAGTCCTCAGTTAGTTTCTCAGAGTCCATAGTCTCTCATGCTTCATTCCCCCTTCTGATTACCCCCTCCTTTCTTTATCCCTTTCTTCTCCTACCGATCTTCCTAGTTCTTATGTTCCAGGACTGACTTCTAAATGCATTGGACATAAGAAACTAATAATGTGACTTCTTGAGAATATCCAGGAGAAATCTGATCACTCCAAGATAATTGTAGAGAGAGATTAATCTACTCTGTTACGTTAGAGAATATACGTATTGTCTTTTCCTTCTAAGCCTGAAGTGGAGATCAAGTTCTGTTTTTCTTTTCTTCTTTTTTAAATCAAGTTGTTTGATACAGATAATAGTATTACCTGGTATTTCATTACAAGATTTGTTCATTTATTCTGTACTTTTATGATAATTTAATATAATATTTGATACAAAACATATGTAACATATGGAAACTATGGAAACTATGGTAGAGTATAAACTCATTCTGATACACGCCATTTCCACTAGCTGTCACTTCCACATGTATGGGCCAGAAGTGAGTACTATCTCAATTTTTATTTAATCATTTTCTTAACTTAAAAGTAATATTTTCATATTTGTCTGTATTTCTTTTTTAAAAAGATTTTATTTATTATTTGAGAAAGACAGCATGAGTGAGAGAGAGGCAGAGGTAAAGGGAGAAGCAGACTGCATGCTGAACAGGGAGCCTGTGGGGCTCCATCCCAGGACCCTGGAACAATGACCTGAGCTGAAGGCAGACACTTAACTGACTGAACGACCCAGGTGCCACTTTGTGTACATTTCTAAACAATATATTGTTTAAATTTTTGAGCTTGACAATTGTATCTTTTAATTTTAAATAGTGTGGGACTTTCTCTTTACACACAACATGAGATTTCCGTGAGTCTTTCATGTCATTGTGTACAATTCATTCATTTTTACCTGTTATATAATATAGTCCATTGTGTAAGAAAAAAATCGATTTATCTATTACCTATCATTGGACATTTGGGGTGTTTCCAGTTTTTTTCTAGTGTTTCTAGTTTTTGTAACTAGGGACAGTGCTGTTATGAACATTTTTGTACATGTCTCATGAGACACGTTTGTTTGTTTTTTTTACTAATAATTTTTTATTATATTATGTTAGTCACCATACAGTACATCCCTAGTTTTTGATGTTAAGTTCCATGATTCATTACTTGCATACAACACCCAGAGCTCCATGCAATACATGCCTTCCTTAATACCCATCACCAGCCTATCCCATTCCCCCAACCCCCACCCCTCTGAAGCCCTCAGTTTTTTTCCCAGAGTCCATAGTCTCTCATGGTTCATTCCCCTTCTATTTACACCCCCTTTCTTCTTCCCTTTCTTCTCCTACCGATCTTCCTACTTCTTATGTTCCATAAATGAGTGAAACCATATGATAATTGTCTTTCTCTGCTTGACTTATTTTGCTTAGCATTATCTCCCAGTCCTGTCCATGTTGCTGCAAATGTTGTGAAATCGTTCTTTTTGATGGCTGAGTAATATTCCATTGTATATATGAACCACATCTTCTTAATCCAGTCATCTGTTGAAGGGCATCTCGGCTCCTTCCACAATTTAGCTATCGTGAACAATGCTGCTAGGAACATTGGGGTACATACGGCCCTTCTCTTCACTATGTCTATATCTTTGGGGTAAATACCCAGTAGTGCATTGCTGGATCATAGGGTAGCTCAATTTTTAACTTTTTAAGGGACCTCCACACTCTTTTCCAAAGTGGCTGTACCAACTTGCATTCCCACCA